>NW_021852343.1:962865-1015743 GCF_003651465.1 Formica exsecta
AAAATAATATTTACGATTTTGAGATTAAATATATTTTTAATATATATATATATATATATAATACGGAGTTTGACAAAAATAAAAATAAAAATTATATGATCAAAAACGAATCATCAGATATGAAAAGCCAAATATTAGATCACATTATGCCTCAAAATAGGATATTCAACGCATAGAAAAGATACGACATCGTTTTTATGGCTATAACAATATTATAACGCACAACCGCACCGCATATTATTTACGATTTATGAATTTGTAATTATCACATAATGATTATCGCAGCGCAACTTTGCCTCCTGTTATGTGCGCCGTAAAACGCAGCCGGAAAATTAATCCCTGTTCAATTTCAATTTAATGGCCTACTTCATCGATGAAGGCCGCGATTTCGGCGGGTGGGCTTTAATTAATGGAATGGATATACATAGAGCCGTTTGCGCGCCGGAAATCACGCATGCCAAATAAGTCGATCACCTCGAAGAATCGCTCGCTGCAGATGGTATTACGGATCGATAAAACGCGTCAGTTAACGATACGTATAATGAGACGTGCAGAATATTTTACTATTTAAATTGCGCAGCGATGTCGATGTACGCGCTACGAATACGTATACGTTTGTTTCAAATTATATCGTCGAGTTTGATCACAGCATATTGCAAAAGGACTAAGAATATTTCAATAGACCTTTCAAAAATTCCCCTAAAACATATGAAATACTACAATTTTTAACTTTGATAATTTTCAAATAAAATTTTTTTTTTTTTTTAATTTAATAAACTTTGAATTTTTATTTTATAGTATTAATAATGTTCCGAAAAGTTGATAATCAATAGTGCGTTTCATTTTAAGATTTCAGTTTAATTAATTAACTATCTATGAACTTTATTCATTTATATAATGATGCAGTAATTAACTTAATTAGTTATTATATCTAATCTCTTGTGTGATCATTTTCTAGAAAATATATAACAATTATTATAGCTAGAAATAAAAGTTCACGTCTCTCATATGGCGTAAAAAAAATATTTGATTAGCTCAAAAATAAGATCAATGGCGGAATAGTTTCATTAATGATATTTTTCTTAGAATATTTTACTATTTAAATTGCGCAGCGATGTCGATGTACGCGCTACGAATACGTATACGTTTGTTTCAAATTATATCGTCGAGTTTGATCACAGCATATTGCAAAAGGACTAAGAATATTTCAATAGACCTTTTAAAAATTCCCCGTAAAACATATGAAATACTACAATTTTTAACTTTGATAATTTTTAAATAAAAATTTTTTTTTTTTTAATTTAATAAACTTTGAATTTTTATTTTATAGTATTAATAATGTTCCGAAAAGTTGATAATCAATAGTGCGTTTCATTTTAAGATTTCAGTTTAATTAATTAACTATCTATGAACTTTATTCATTTATATAATGATGCAGTAATTAACTTAATTAGTTATTATATCTAATCTCTTGTGTGATCATTTTCTAGAAAATATATAACAATTATTATAGCTAGAAATAAAAGTTCACGTCTCTCATATGGCGTAAAAAAACTATTTGATTAGCTCAAAAATAAGATCAATGGCGGAATAGTTTCATTAATGATATTTTTCTTCAACCTTCGCACAATCTTCTGATGGAAACAGAAGAGTGTTGTTTCGACCTCGTTTGCTAGTTTCTTCCTGAATTAATTGAACTGCTGTCGATTAGGCGGAAGCTAAGATGTCCTCGGTTCACGTTGTTTTTCAAAGCGGAAATTTATTTTTTCACCGAGAAAAAAAACGCACTGGCAATACGCGATTTGAATAATTTATTTTCTCTCTTTGTTTATTTATATTGAACATTCCATTCGCATCCAACTCGTATAAGGATTTATTCTAGAGAAAAATAAAATATACACATGAAGAGAAAGAGAGAGGGAGAGAATACTTCATTAAATATTTATTTTATATATGTGCATCCTACCTTTTTCAAGACTTGAAGTATTCGGAAAATATTTATTTGGAAATCTATAATTTATACAATTATTAAGAAAGACTAACGTACGCGCATATGATTGAAAACAATTAGTAAAATATTGACAATGACGCTGACGTATTATACGCAGAATGTAGATTGTATAAATCAAGTTTCCAATGTAAGAAGATCTTTGGTATCTCCGTGAGAACAAAAACAATTTCTTGTTGCGTTTTTCGTTTATCTCCTCTTCTTCCGTTTACTATTATCGGCAATTCCGCTTAATTTGTAAGACGATAACACGAAGAGTACATTGTACGCCTGACACTCCGTTTACAACGGAATTTCCACGTTACTTTGAGTCACAGCGGATAATCAACAAGGAATCCTGTGCAGTATTATTTAAAAGCGATTAGAATGTTAGTTGTAGACAGAAGAATTGTGACGAGAGAATAATAGCTATATAAAGAATATATTGCATTCTAGAATAGAATTAGTTGATTAGGAAGCAATTTGATATTATGATGTGAACTTGGAATACTTATTCCGTAAAATATTCTGCAAAAATGTTATTATTTCTTAGAAATAATTAACTGGTTTCTCTTTATTATATTATCTCTTTATTTATGAAATAGCTTATTTTTAAATTTTTTTTACTAATTTGTTTAATGGATATTTATAATATATGTATATAATTATATATATATATATATATACATATTTAGATTTTTTATAATGATATTTTATATCGTATCCTTCTCTCTTCTCTTTCTCTCTCTATTTTTATCAGCCGTGCTTGATTAGGCTATTTGCTTAAAAAAATAATAGTTTTTATGTCATACATGTGATACCCTTTAATCACATCTTTTGTTTCTAAAACGATGGACATTTCGAATAGCATTTCCGCGACAGTACCGTACAATACATTACGTCGATTAAATTATACGGGCGCGGTTATGTCATAAAGTAACGCGGTTGGCGGTATACGAAGCGGCACAAATCGAGTTTATCCTTTGCGAATTCTCGGAACCCCGCCTCGTTAAAACAACGCCAACAGCCGGCGAAATTTTCGTCTCGGCGGACAACGTTGTTCTGAACAACTCGATTGCTCCACACACATACATGTACACACGCATCTATACATTCCGCACTCCCTCTCTCTCTAAAGTTTGTCTTCCGGTGACGGAGTTTGGCGTATACATCGATCCGTCATCGTTGAGGACGACAGAGTTTCATCTTTGCGGTTCCGGAGTGATCGTTAAACGAATCGGACGACGAGGGGGAAGAAGATCTTCCCACGTTGTTGCTCGATGGAAACACAGTATTTGCTTTGCTGGCTCGTTAGCGAAGAACGGCGGGAAATCCTCGGCTTTATTTTAATTGAGTTTCCTTTGTTTATACCAGTGACGAATTTCGAACCTCACAAGCGCATCACGATGTGCGATTAATGAAATTTTCCTTTATGAAGATATTTTCCATTTTATTTTTAAAACATGAACGATTTATCTTTTCGATATGATAATCATAATAATTAAACACATACGATAACGTATTCAAGACAATGATGGAGAAACGGATAAGCGGACGCGCAATAATACGAGTCGTTTCACGAGGTATGTAAAACATGGGCAACGATATTGATTGATTCGCGCGCTACAAAGGTACATTACGAAGCCGCGTATTATCTAGAAAAGAAAAACACAATAACCGTATAATAACGGCATTATCGCTCTCGTTTATCGTAGGAAACGTCGTTATTATCTCGTCCACGGTGTAATATTGTTTATCGCCTATAAATCTTACTAGAGAAACACTTTCAAGTTCTCCCTCGGAAAATAATAACGCGCGTCTGTGAAATAAAATTTTTTGCGATTGCTCGTATTTGCGGAACAAACGTGCATAATGAAGTCTCGTCAAATGGTGAATTTTATTTGGATCGCACGTTCAATTCGGATTCACGAGAAAGGAAATCATTTTGGCACGATGCCCCGGTCTTGCCAATTTGGCGACGCGGCGGTTTATGAAATATGGTAATAGGAAAATAAAGTCAAACCGCGCGTAAAACTTCGTGATTTAATGGCGTATTTATTACATAGTTGAGAATGAGAAAATACACAGCTCACCAGTTGCGTTATTTCATGCGCTTCGGTAAGAACTGAAACGCGTAATTTCGGTAAATCCAATTCTCGACATTCTCTTTCTCTCTCCTTCGATTATTCTACTTTGATTATTCATTCATAATTTGTATATTTTCTCGAAAAAGAAAAAGATTAAATTGTCTATCAATTTTAAACACTACGCAAATATGAGTAAAACGTCACTTCCCAATATTATTACGCTTTCTTCCTCTTCTTAATATAAATAATGTGTCACGCATCTCATCGAAACGAGCGCGGTTACGTCGTAAACGCGTCGTATTATAATTCCTCCACGATTCCGCTCAAGCAATTGGCTTAAATTTAATTGCGATTATCATCATTTAACGTCACTCGATTAATATCCGCCGACAGTGAATCGTCTTCGCGATTTCCTCATACGGGGTATGGCCGTAGGAAGGATTCCCGTGGTTATTGCGTATTTAATAACATTCAAAACATTGTGAGTCATCGGGAGAATACGGCGGATGCAGATGATCGCAGGATATGTTGAAATGTAACACACGCGTTCGCGTTCGTATACTACCTTTCTCCCTTTCGATGGAAGCCTAAAATTCCATCGCGTGTAGAAGAGGCGCCTTCTTTTTTCACTAGTTGCTGCGCGTGATCTCGGTCACGTAGTACGCGACGCGACCGATACTTGGCTCAAGAAATTGCTCGCCAGTGAACGTATCGTCTACTACTGCGTTCAGCAGTGGCGGATTATCGCACGTACATGAGAGTTGTTTGACGAACGCATCTCGGGATAAGGAGGTTATCTTGAGACTCCTGACTGACGTAATATTAAATTATGACACGAGAAGATGAAAGAAACGCAATATTTATGAATTATGGAATTTTTTGAGAAAATACTTGACTAGCAAAAAAAGATGTGCACGATTAAAAATTATCAAGAAATTATATCTTATTGTTGCTCTCTTTTATAACATCAATATGATAGATATAAAATATTGTCGTCAATCCGTCTTTTATCATCGCC
This sequence comes from Formica exsecta, assembly GCF_003651465.1. Lineage (NCBI taxonomy): Eukaryota > Metazoa > Arthropoda > Insecta > Hymenoptera > Formicidae > Formica > Formica exsecta. The sequence continues at coordinate 967,958 of NW_021852343.1, forward strand.
ACAGCATACGAATAAAACTGTGTGAAGCTGGAAAAATTTTAACAGAGAACGCCTGCGAAAACATTGCTCCGTTGCTTACATTGTACGCATTTGTTTGCAGTTGCCTACTTTTAGGCGCGATTATCCAGTTGTGACAATCGAAATAATAGCGAATTCGGTCATTTGCACTGCGTCGCACTGGTGCATATTAAGTTATCTAATAAAAAAGAATAATATAAACATTTTAAGTAATTAAAATCCAATCATGATAAATTGTCATTTTATTTAACAGAACATACATTATTTTTTCATTATCAAAATCATTATATATTATATCATTGCATTCATATACTTTATAAATAGCAGCCTTTAATGTGCACTGGTGTGATGTAGTGCAAGTCGCCGAATTCGCTATAAGATAAATGAAAATGTTTGAAATACACCGATCGAGATTGCATTATCGAGATTTATTGCGTAATTTTCTGGAATGGATATTTGCATTATTTAATCTTTTTATTATCATTCGATTTATATTGCTACATACAGTTTTAACAAATTATGCCATTTCATCAATAAAAGGAGATTTTATAGAGAAATATTGACAAAGTAAACAGCACTCTGAAGAAATATCGCAAATTTCCGGCTTTTCATGCTTAAAAGGATTGAGAGTTCGAATTTACAGCGAGTGTCAGCGAGTAAATATTTCCGAACGCGATTGCGCCTTAATCGTTGTGTTTTCGTCGGAAGTCTGGTCGATTGGAAGGCTTGGCCTTCGTGGTTTTATTATTTATATCTCCGATGGTCGAGAATTCGCAACAGCGGTTTATTAATTGTCGGTTTCTCGACTCCTACACTGATTTTCACGAGCGAATTACGCGGTACCTCATCGCGCGCGTACGTGATACAATCTCGCCATACATCTTGGCGTCGGCTTTCAATTCCTGCGAAAAATCGCGAACATTACCCGCGTGCGACGTCGCGAAGTATTACGCAAATATTTGTTTTTTGGCAAAGTAATGCGGCGAGCGTGAAAGCGGCGAGCGTGTAAACAAGAATCATCGAGAAATTGTGCCAAAGCTATTTATACCTGTCCACCTATATTTGTCCGGATCGGCGAAAACGTCGCACCGTTAGGTCGCCTAATTAAATATCGTTCGATAATCCATTTTATTCCCACTCTCGAAATGCTGCGCGATAAATTAATTTCCCTGGCCTCCAGATTGTTTTGACGACTAATTATTGGCACATCGTGCGACCAAATGCAGTAACGTGCATTAACGTAATTTACATCATGTCGAATTGCATCAATAAAATATACCTTTTTGTACACAAGTCACAGAAGTTCATGCAACTTTTATGCAGCGATTAAAATGAAATCTACATCCAAAAGTACAACATTATATTGTACGTTATTATTTTTGGTTTGCCTCCGTATTTAAATATACATCATGTAAAATTCCGATATTTGTATTTTCCAAAACATGAAACATTTCCTCAATTTTATTTGATGTGCACATGTGCATCTTCTTAACGCGTTTATGTTTTGCTACCGAGTTGTTACTGAGAAGCTAAATATTGCACTAGCGCTAAGTGCTGAGATGACCGCAATTTTGAAAGCTTCTTAATTTTTTGCACAAATTTGCTATTTGAAAGGATACAAATTTTCACCATTTAATTTGTCATCAGTAAATAAGTTGATTCTTTGCCTGGTGTAGAAAGAGAAAATATATTTCATTTTACATCTTTTTGTTCGCAATGTAATTATATTGACGAAAGACAGAAAAATCTGTCAGTTGCATATTTCAAATTACACAGTTATATCTGAAGCTTTTTTTTTATCGAACATTGATAAAATCATGCATTTCTTATTTATTTCTTTTTATTTAATGTCTTTAGAAATAATTACCTTAAGTCAATTCCAAAAAAGAAAAAGAAAATTCCTTTTTATTAATTAAAACTCGGTCCGAATTTAGCATGAATGGAAAATTTGCATCAATTATAGATTTTTGTAAGTTACATTTTATTGCGAGAAATGTGCAAATATATGTTGTTTTGAGGAGAGAGTGAATTTTCTGGTATCTGATAATTGGGAGACGCTTGTTTCGAAGCGCGTCCCCAGTAACGAGCAAACTCGCTACGCCGCGCCAATGTAATCAAATTAAAATGTCGGATGCAATTAGCGCGGGCAGAGACATAGCACCTCCCATGAGCGCACGCAAGGGCACGCAGTTGCTACTTCTCACAAATTGACCGAATCGAGTGCAGTGGCCGTTGTTCGAAGTGTGACTGCATTTTCGAGTTCGTTCCCCTCAGGAACGAAGCCTAATGAAGCTGCATGCGCGTCCAATGGAATGTTGCACTGCTACCATTCGATCGATATTTTTCTCGCGATTATAATTTGATTTATATATGCCTCATTATTAAAACTATGAATTTTTTTTTACGGCAAATGCTTTTTACGCAACCCATGCTTATTTTTAATTTAATTTTATGATTTCTGCGTATGTTGCTGACGTTTTCATTTAAATGATAATGTTTTTACGCTAACGCGAACATTTTAGAGAAATTAACGTTACGGTATTAAAGCGCATTTTTACTTGATTATGAATAATAAAAAAGGGGAAATATCGAATTATTAGATAATTTAGTAAAATTTGTACAAAGAAATAGAAATCTGTTTTTCAAGCAAATTAAATTTTTTTATACTGTAAAAAACATGTTATGCTTATAATCGCATGTTTGCATATTACAAATTAAAATATTACGCATGCAAAGTCGTTTATTAAATTTTGCGAGAAGTTAAAATATTTTTAAATACTCTATGTGGAAAATTGTTTCTTCGGGAAAAAAATTATTTTTTAAGCATACGCAAGCTTCCTTTTTTGATTTAATTACAATTTAATTTTTTTTTTAAGCTGTGCTGCGCATGTAGATTGCATGTGTTCTCACCCTCCTTGTTTTGGATTGTTTGTTGCATCTCAGGTCCAGGCGAATGTCCCAGGATGTCACCACTTCGAAATCGACGGAGAACCTCTCAATGTCTTATTACAGGTATGCAAAATACATTCATCATCATTTTATTTCATTTTCTTCGGACTTGGACAGTATGAGCTAATTGTAAGTATCGTAGATAGTTGTAATCCCATTATTGTCGTTGATGTTCAGTAGTTACGGATTCTTTTTACATCTAAAAGAAATATAAATTGTACATAAAAAATACTGAGAATTAAGATGTGTATTTTAATGTTCTTTTTAAAATAATAATAGATAATTGAAAGAAATATTAATTAATAAATAAATAAAAATATTAATGAGTTTTTTGAGAATATTTTTTTTCATCGATGATAGTCTAACAGTAAGAAATCTATCTAACCGTGATTATACTGATATATATGTGTATCTCTTGACATTTTATTAAAGTGTACGTATTTTTGAAAAATAATAATTGGAACGCGTTTTTAAATACTTAATAAATATCAATCGATAAACGGTTTCAGAGGAAACCAAACAATTGAAATATTTCGACGAATTTGACGAATGAGTTATTGTTATGACATAATACAAGTTCATTCACCGACTATTTCGTTCATGTTTGTTTTCTTTTTTTTCCCTTTTTTTCTTTCGCGAGGTGTTACGCTATGTCGTGTTATTCAGGTCTATTCGCAGAAATTTCAGCGGATTTTATCTTTGTCGGCCACGCGTCCGCAGACTACTCGACTTATGGAGGTAATTCGCACGATTCGCATGATTCGTTGCATCGTGAAATTGCGTGAATCGCGTTTTGTTATGGCTCAGCGAAATTGCTTTTACACTTGAGTATTTTACAAATAGTGCCGCGCCAAACTATTAGCGTCTACCTATCTACCTACGTATATGTCCCGCAATATGTTCTGCGAGAATAAATCGCAACGAATGGACTCTCCCAACTTTATTTACGAATGTACTAGAGACTTGATTCCACATTTCAGGCACATAAATTATGAATAGAAATATCTTTTCATTGTATATGATATATTGCATGTATAATATAATACTTTGTGCGTTTGTTTCTATTGCACTAAATTCTTTTACGATTTTTTAAATTATTGTAATTTCTTTAAAGTGTATATATATATATATAGATATATAAACAAATTTTAAAAATTAATATTGTGTTATTTTGTGGAAATAACGAGAAACTAATTATTAAAAAATATTTGGAATAAAGTACCTATATCTCGATTTATCCCCGTTTTATTCTATCTTTTTCGATCTATTTCTGCAAATTTCTCTTTGCTTAATCAAATTTGTTGCACAACAAGCTCAGATTATAAACAAGGGTGAAGTTAATTAACAATCACGTTTACTCTATTACAGGAGCAAAAGCCGTAGCGTGGATCATGGATTTACGGCACCCTTCGATTTGGATTCTTTGCGGAACAAGGTTGAAGGACGCTTCGAATCTGTGGATAAGCTCGCGAAAGGTGAGCATACGTTATTTTTTATTAAATAATTGAAAGAAATAATTCCGTTGGTTTTCTACATAAATCTTATCTGGCTACATATGTTATAATATAAACGTCATTATAATGATGGAATAGTTTTACCAAGGATATTAATTAATCTTCCTGTAAATAAAAGTTGATTAGAATTTTTCTAGAAAAATATACCTAAGCTTGAAAATTCATAACGAATATCTAGATCGTATTTTATCTACCGTATAATTTTTATTACACGGTGGATTTAATATTAAGCAGCTGCGACAGCTTTTTATTATCTTCGAACGATATGTCACCTCATGAAATATATGCCCTTTCCATAATAAATTCAAGTCAATGTGCCGCTCTATCGAAAGGAGATCTTTTAATAAAACGCGATATCCGTCAATGTCACGTATAGAAGATTCGCACGTCCAATGATCCGCGACAGATCCGATGCGGAAGTTCCAGGCAGATTACGAATTGAATAGGCTGACCATGATGGCCACGTGATGTAGACCAGACGAAGGTCTCGGTAATCCGGGCTGTTTCGGGCCGCGTGCAACCTTACTCGGGCGAGTTACATTGACTTACTTTCTCAAAGTGGCACAAGTGCCACGTGTGATCGATCGCCCTATCCCGCGCGTACTTCGAATCGACGCGTTACCAACACCGGCGCGTAACGGAGAACCTAATGAACATTAATTGACGCTCCGGATTAAGGATAAAGTGGTATGGTAATTAATGAAGCAATGTTTCGGCGATAACGGGTACACCGTGATCCGTGAGAAATCGACAAAATTACAAGCCAGCAGCGAAACACAGGTGTGTAGGTAGGTTGTCGTACGTAAATAATTTTTGATCGGGATGAATAATTCAGGAACAATGAATAATTTATTCATTTGTTTAATATAACCGAACAAGATGCGGAATATATATATTACTAATCTTTGAAAGCATTTCTCTAATGATTGTCTATCGAAGTATGTATTTTTTACTGCATTTACCGGTCAACGTTATATTATAATCATTACGTGAGAAAGATATCGTAAAAGAATGCGACTTTGCAATAATTTATCTTTGTAATAGTTTATGTAAGTTTATCATGATAATTAGATTAGAGCCTAATATTAATATTTATTTATGTATATGTGTATCAATTTATGTATATATTTATACATTAATATTTATTTATGTATATATATTTGCGTTGAGGTTTATAATATTAATTTGATTTATTTAGAATATTATATTTATATTTGTGGCAGAAATGAGAGAAATTTGTATGTTTGGAATCACCTCATCGCGCTACGCTCTATTTCTCATATATGAAATTGCCACGAAAATTTAGATTCTGTCTCGATAGCCCCGCAAGCAGTTTATTAAATCCGCTTCAAGCATGCGAATAACCCAGATACCAGTGCGAACATTTAAATCATTCACCGTATATATGCGCACGCGCGGGCGTGGCTTTGATAGGAGCCGAGGGTTCGCCAAGAGGGACAATTGTTTTCAACTATCGCTAGAAATTTATCTCATTACCTGCGCCAGCCGTTTGCGGAATTGCACGTCTGAGAAATAATTCAGTCGACAATCTAGTTTTCCACGCTCAAAGTAATACAATATGCCCGCAACGATATTACGGAATAAATCTCGCGGAGAATAATTCTTATCGTATAAATTTATTATTATTATTATTGAATATTTTATTTGGCGAAATTAAATTAATCTGATTTTAGCAACTTAAGGTAAACCACCAATTATTAACTATTTCGTGTTACATTTAATATTATTAAATTAATATATCATTAACATTTAAATCATTTAATTGTGATAAAGCTTTAATGCTACAATATATACATATTTAATTTTAAAGACGATAGGCAAAAATTGTCCTTTAAGAGAAAATAATTAAGAAAAACTCGAGAATAGCGATATTCTTCTGAACGCGATGCAAGCTGTCAATTATATTGACGTTTTTATTGGAATCGTCTCTGGGAATATGTATGCACATGTGTGCAACTGTTTACATTGTAACGACACTGGTTGCGCATAGGCTGTACAAATATTTATTTGCGATTATGCTGTACACGAATATCAAGTCGGCGAAACAAGCGAGGCTATGAAAAGTTTCTTTTTGGAAATCGTAACTACGAAGAAATAAACCGACGGAAATTTATTCGTATGAACACATTCGCCATGATTAACAAGCACATTCGCCGAATATATAGTGTTAACCTTCATCTAAACGCGTTTAAATATTCCGTTTCGTTTCTTTTTCCTCTAGCTTTCAAACTCAAACAGCAGGATCTGTTTTATGACTAGATGAAATATCGCACGTATCGGATCCGATTATTTTTAGCAGTTTTCAGACATCATTGCGGAGATGACAATAGTTCGATAATATTAACAAATTAATCTAACAACATATTTCTATTTTAATTCGAGAATATAATTTTATATTTAAGGTTTATGAATATAACTCAAATATAATATTTCAAGAAAGTCACCTTGCATACACTACAAAACTATTTGTGTATTATAATATTGTAATATCAATAATAATTTTATATCTAATGACAATATATTAATTATATTAATATAGACTAATATAGTCATGCATGACACTTCATTCATCCTGTAAAAAAATTGTAAGGTTGTTACTACAAATTGTCTCGTAAAGTTATTTTATTGATTATTATTCATTCATGGATGAAGTAAAGTGATGTTAAAATTTAATTTGTTTTTTATTTTCTCATATATTGTCATTAAAGCACAGTAATTTATTTGACGACGACTGACGACTGTATTGAACGGTTTAAAAGCAATTATCTAAACGCTCATTTATAGGACACTAAAATTTTCATGTTTGTTACATAATAACTATATTATAGGTATATTTGCGCGAAAATTTGATTAGTTAACAAAGATAGGATCACTGTCTCTCTGAAGTATTTTATCATAATCTGCATTTAATTATTGATAGACTGTCATTTATGTATTATATTATTAATTCATTGTAATAATAATATCCGTAAATATTGATTCGCAAGAATTGTACAAAGCCGTTTGGCCAATATAATCTGACCTATTCTATCTGTTTGGAATAAATCTCGCAATCAATTACGCGATTTATCGGCGCCGAGAAGCGCGATCGAATAGTCCCGCCAAAAGTGACGTCAACGCGATCCATCATGGCGATCAGCTGCGCGGAATTGTTAGAGTCGCGACCGTGAGTTTATCGTCGTATTCGTAAATTGTGAAGTGTCTGTTGTCGTGTACCGGTCATCATCGGCATCGCTCGGACTCGGACAACTAGTTACATCGCGATCGTTCCTCTCGTACGTCGATCGGCGACACCGGATGGCTTTCCCGAGTACGCGCGCGTTTATTAATCATTCACGTGATCTCGTTTGACCTTTCGCACAGTTTCAGCCGCGGGTATATGACGGTTTGCACGTCCGAAAGTCGTGAGATCATCGTAAGCAACCGATGTCAGAACTTTTATCTCGCCTTCATTATCATTTTCGTGATGAGTGTCACCTGTTGAATTAACTACCGATTCTCTTCGCGCAGTGCCATTTTTATTACATTATCAGTCGTGTAATTTTATTCTTAAGCATTTTATGATTCTATAAATGGGCAATGTGTATAATGATAAATGAGCAATGACGATTGTGCAGTTCTATTTGACCTTCAAAGTTTTGAAGGAATCGTTGAGAGTCCAACGAGTAAACAAGAGATTTTTAAATTATATAGATTTATTATCAAAATTATTAAATTCTCTATTCAGATTAATGGTTTGGTGCAAAAATGTGTCAATTATTTATAAACTACATTTTTTACGTATAATTTTATATTTAAAATATATTTTATAAATTTTATGAAATGATTTTTGCGTTCTATTTTTGCACTCTGAACTCGTTAATTATAAAATATATGAAAATAGTAAAATTGAAAAAAGAGAACAAGAAAAAAATATTTTATCTACATTCAAAATAGATATAGAAATGTAAGAAAGAATACAAATACAGCAATAAATTTTTCGATTTTGATAAATCTGAATCAATTTAAACCAAAAGGTTAAAAATTCCTGAATGAAAATTTCCACTTTCTTTATCGCACACATTTAGTCTATTGAATGAGAAAGTTTTGACACAGTTTTTTTCATCGTAAAACATGCAAGTTTTTTGTATACTGTCGGTGACAAGGTCGACTATGTGCCGATAAGAGAAAGTATTTCTTGTTCGAAACTTTGATTGTCAATCCGTGTAACAGATTCAAGATTTTTACCAAACAATAGCTCAATTTTGTCAAAAACTTAAAAAAAAAATAAAATTAACTTTTAATAAAATTTTCTGTGTTATGCGAATATATCAATTTTGGGAAAAAAATACAGGAATATGTTTTAAAATAAAATAATACACCTGAATAAAACTCGTAAGTAAGTGTTAGGAAATAATTGTTTAAATAAAAGTTGCGAGGTATATAGGGGAAAAGCTGTGGGTATGATATTATTACCCCATCCACTTCATATTTTAGCGTAATATATCCGACAGTTTTTTTAAATGGAACCATCATAATTTTTTATATAAATCGATTTCTGCAATATTCGACGTAAAAAGTTATAAAGACAGAATGATTAAAAAAATTGAATAGTTTACAAAATATTTTATACTTTAATTTGACATAATTTTACATAAAATATGAAATATCTTGTAAACTATTTAATTTTCGGCTATCCTACTCTTATAACTTTTTACTTTCAATATTGCGAGAAATCGATTTATATAAAAAAATTAGAGTGATTCCATTAAAAAAAAATTGAGTTGAATAGATATACACCGAAATATGAAATGGTGGGATAGTGATGACATCACACCTAGCTTGTCCCCTATATATTCCATAACTTTTATTTGAACAATTATTTGCTAACAGCTACTATTTTCGAGTTATTCAGGTGTATTATTTTATTTTCAACATTCCCTGTATATTATATTATATTTTCTTGTATTTAAAATATATAATTATAATATTACATACATATTTAATTTATGAAATAATTAAATTTAAATTTATTTTCTATTTGAATTGTATATTAGTGTATATTAGATAATTGAGTGTAGATAAAATTCGCGAATAAGTCAACAACCTGCCTCTAATCTGCAATTAGATTTTGGTTCCGACAACTGACATTCATCAATTACGAAAACAAAGAATATATATCCACTGATACTGGTTAATCGAGGCATATTAAACGAAGTATTAAGCGCGCTCGCGCAAAGCAGATCGAGTGACAAACAAAAAGTATTTCGGGGATCCTAAAAAGAGACGAAAAATGTTTCGGAGATGTTGATGATGATGGAATTTAACATTCCGGTCATGACAGACTCACAGTGGGAATATACGGACTACGAGCCGAATAACATTCATATTTACGAGAAGGAGTTCCACGACTATGTCGTATATTACGTGGCACAAGAAGATTCACAGCTCTACTTAAGCAGTTTGCAGAACCTTTCAGGTACAGGTATTCGAAAAATGTGAAAAAAGTCTAACGAAAAATACTTTTAAAACGAGTATGGCGCGTATGAGATATTTCACGCGTTATGACTGTGTTTCTTATGTTTGTCCGTACAATAAAATTTTCGTTAACTTTAACTTTTCGAGTTTTTCTATCTCGAAGATAATCTTTCGTATAAATTTTGTCTTATCTTTTAACTTAAAAAGATACAAACTGATTTATTTATATTAGTTAACAAATACGGGAAAAATACTTTAAAGAGAAATACTTGATGAATTATTTGTTATTTGATTAAAACACATATATATTTCATTATGCAATTAATATAAAGATATAATTGAGACATAAAAGAAAAAATATATATGACAGCAGTATATATTTTCTTCCAAAAATCTGATAGAATGAAATAAACGCATTCCTCGTTGAATTCAAATAGCGTTAAATGAAATAATTATTTTCAATTGGAAATTTCCTTTAAGATAAAATATATTGAATTTGTGAAGAATGAAAGCTTTTTAAGAGATATTTATTGAAAAAGTTATTCAGGTTTATGCGCGTATGTCCCATTTCTGTCAACCGCTATAATCAATATTAATTAATTTCACACGTGTGAATTGAAATTATATTTGCGCTGTCTGCGCAGAAGGAAAGAGAGAAAAAGAGTGACAGCGAGAGACGCAATGAAATATGCAAATCTGTAAAAGTGTCAAGTCCATGTGTCGTATCATCAAGCCGGATAAAATAACATTCCGTAGTTATCCCAGAGATTATTACGCAATAGCAGGAATTGAATGCCAGTTGAAATTGAGTAAAGTGTCTGAATCATTTATCGAAGGCCACGGAGAAAAACAAATCTTTCTGATTGCTCTTATGCGATTCTTCGTTACTCTTGTCACGTTTGCTTGTGGAACACAATAGAGAAAACCTATTATTCCCCACGACCGTCGCAGGGAATAATAGGAAACGCGGCCGTTTAATTATGATATGTGAGTAATTTGACATTGGCGTTTTTAATAGCTCTTGTAATTATACTAATTACACGCTCGCGAAGTACCATGTGAAACACGCATTCTATATTTATTTTTAAAAAAATAATTATTTTATTTTTACTAAAATACTTTGCGGTCTGAAGCTACGTATATTTTGCTTCAATAAGAATATAGTTTAACATGTATACATATATAACGAAAATAAAAATGTATTAGACTCATTGCTGATATTATCGATTTTTTTGTGTGCTATTAGAGTATTGTATTTACGGAGTATATAATGGTTACATTAAATCAAGAGAATACGATAAATCCGCTCATTTTTATCTCAATAAAATAAATTTGAAAAGCAATGTAAAACGACAGAAGCGTCATGCTTCGTTATTTTTTTATCGCGCGTATTCTGGTCGCGATGCTCTGATATTGAACTGAGCATTTAAATTGACAATGATTAACCGCGTTTGTCTGGCGTGCAGCAAGTTCACCCGCTGGAATGATTCTTGCATGAACTGACACGTGTTTGCCGTTTCGTTTATCATTGAGTCGCTGCGGTGCACCGGCGCTGACAATAAGTAATGCAATTAGATAGGCGGACCACAAATTAAATTTAATCGATACATCTTATCTTTGTAAATATGTTGAGTAACTCATTATCTCGCGTTTCGCACTTGTTTTTTTTTCCTTCTCTTATGAGCGTATATCGATATCGATGATTGGCTATGACACGCCAAGACTCGAGAAAAATTTATCGTTCTATCTGCCAAGGAAAAATTTGGCTTTTATAATGGCGTATATATATATATATAACTTTATTCATTATATACCTTGTGATTATCGTATTATCATAATATGCCAATAATATCTGATATAGTAATTATTTCAAAATTATCTGAACTTTCTGGGAAAATAAGATAAATATAAACAGGTTATATTTTTTCTTTGATATTTTTAAGCTTAATATAGTGAAATAACTTAAAGTAATCTGAATTTTAAGATTTTTTTAAAACTATCTAGTATTTTTTTATAAAATAAAGTAATTTTTATAAATAAATTTAATTTTAGACGTAAAAGAGGGATAGAGAGACATATTTATGATGGAGGTATCTACGCGACTCAAACTAGTCAAGATAAATGCGCATATTACATCCAGAGATATTTTGTTTATCAACACGCTGTTCAAGGATGTAACGTGATTAAATCTGTCTTTTATGCACAGATTCCGATAACGAGAGCAAAGATGGTTCCACGTCGCAGGAGAAGAAGCACGGTCGCGTCTCGCAGCCCATCAACACCATTGTCTATACGGTAAGTGTGTCTATATATACATATATTCATGTTAAGCGCCATAATTGAGTGCGTATTAAGCTTTGGTACGCAACTATGCACTTGCACCATTTCAACGGGCAATCGAGTGTCGAGACAAGATGATTAGATGCCAAGGAGAGCAAATGTAACCTTTGCTCGAATGAATAAATATCCGTTTTGTTCTTTTAGTATGTGAATATGTAGCTTAACATACTTGTTTCCACGTCATTTCAAAGAAAGATACTCTAAGATTCAGAGCGACTTTCTGATGTATTTTATATTCCAATTACAAAAGTTTATTATATAAAATTATTATTATAAATAATATAAAATAAAGATTAATATAAAAAATCGTTTGAATATTTACGATAAGGTCGATAACCCAAACGTGAATAAAAATACAGTTTTAACATAGAATAACAAGTGTTGCATAATATCATAAATCTTTCGAAGAACATAATCTTCTTTATGTAAGCTAAAATTCCCTCTATCTCTAACACGGTATTTTTTGGGAACCGTTATGTGACTATGAAGGCAATCGTGCATAATTTTCCGAAAACTTTCCTATGTATACGTTGATAAAGATACCGTTTCGTTTGAAGAAATATTTTTTTATGCTAAATATATATAAAAATGACGTAGTGTAGAACTCGTGCTTTTGCGTCTATCGAAACTGTTCCTTTGGAAGAAGCTGTACAAAATGTGAACGGGAGATTGCGGGTTAACCGCACCTATCACTCGCGCGTTACGGTTATCAACCGCAGTTATCAGCGCGCACGCGTGTTTCTCGACACGAGGTACTTCGGTATGAATTCCAATTACTTCGCCGTGCCTGGAGCCAGCTCACTCGCAGACTCTCGTTAGCGGAATAGTTTCTTCCTCGTCGGTCGCGTTCGTGGCGAAAGGTCGCCCCGAGTTCGCAAGGATCGTGGACATCCGCTATACGTTCCCTTGGAACTTCGTAGACGCGGGACGACACGAGATACAACTTGTCCGCATCGCTGGAATTCTAGAGCGACGTATATACATGCGAAGATCGCAGCCCGCACGATTCCCGAGACGACACACGTTTACATGTCGGACACCTTGTGTAGGATAAGTTTATAATGTTGAGTCTCGTTTCTCGAACCTTCCCATCCCTGTAACAGGTCTGATGTTTAGATCTTCGGTTCTTGTTTTATTTATCAAAGCTTTTCTGTAATCAAATAATAGATAAAAACGATAATAATAATTAATCGCGTGGTGCATGAAAAAAATGAAGCATAACACATATATTAACATATATTAATAATATTAACAAGTTCCGATATCCTTCTTTTTATTTTCTTATATTATATTATATTTTTTTTTCTGTTTGTGCGATAATCGTATTATACATTGTGTTCTCTCCACTTTGTTACTATCATGTCGATTGTCGATTTTGCGCAGATATATAAGTCCCCAGGGAAATTTCTCGATCGTACAGCACTCTAGAAAGAAAGCATCTTTCTCTTTCCTTCTACCTTTCTCTCTCTTCTAATCCTAATCCTAATCTTTTTCTAATGCGGCGCTTGTGAAAGGCTCGCTCCAGGGAACCGGAAGTCCGCGCGACATTCATCCGATGAGGAAATGAAGTTGCTGCACAAACTGCACTTCCTGATTCTCTTCGGAGCGAAGCGGAGCTCCGTGAGACCGGTCTAGCTTGTGATGTCATGGTGCATTCCACATTCCATTCTTTTCCAACTTAAATGGAAATTCTGTTTTTCTCCTGATGATGAACGAAATATTATTAGTTATTTAATTTGATCGGAATAAAATTAACTATTATTAACATTTCGAAATAAGTTCTGCAAAAACTTGATTAATTATCATATCTATAACAGTAAATATACACAAATGTTCTGCAAATATACATCTCGTTTAATTTGCTCTCTCTATTGATTCAACTGATGATTATCTCTAAATACAGTCGGTTGTGTTTTATATCGATGAAATTTACCAGTATTTCTCATAATGTTGCATATATTAATATTTTTTGATAATTAACACAAATTAATGTAACAGTAGAAAATTAAAATATTTTAAAACTTAAAAAAAAACGAGTTTATATTAACTTATGAGAACAAATTATATTGAGAATTATTTAAAAATTAATGATTTATATCTTTATAAATACATAATATCAGCGATGCACTTTTCGTGAACCACGTAATGTTAATCTGTTGGTTGGTCATCATTATCCGCCAGTCTTGGCAGCTGTTGGCATTATCCTGTTTGACGGTAGCGAAATCACTAATGTCGTAACGTAATCCCTGTGTCCTGATAATCACGGTGGCTGCAATCCCTGCTCTAATAGAACCCAGCTTATGTCGTCTATTTCGTCTGCCTTGCATCCAGTTGATCGATTAACGTCTGTAATCTGACAATCCCTCTTATCTTCCTCGAGCTAGCGACCTTAATGACGCTCGCGTACATGTTGAACAACAACACTTTCCAAGTTTCCGCTTATCATTTTATCAATTTTCAAGCGAAGTTCTAAAATGCGTGTTTGCCTTCGTATTAATATTACTGCAATTTTGAATTATGATAGGATTAATATAGAGAATTAGTTCTGGAGAAATCTCCTAAAGAGTTTGTAGGTACGCATTTTGTGTGCTTTCGCTTAACTTATCAAAGTAAATTTTCTTACTTAAAAGTTACATGATAGTTTTTAACTGAAACTTCTTAATCAAAATTACCACGCTTAACATAGTATTACTTAGCACAGTAAAGTATGTTGAAACGTGAATGGCAAAAATCTAACAGAATTAATAGAAATATTTTATTTCGGCGTAATTAATATATATGTATATAGCTTGTATGTGATGTATCACGTAGACGAGATTAAATGAAAAGTTTTATAATTACGAAAGATATTAATTTTGATGGCAAAATATTAATTTCAACGTTAAGATTAATTGTTGCATAAAAAGATTACTTTTTGATCATGAATGCAAAAAGGCGCCATCAGAGGCAGACTATTCAGTAATTTTCTAACTGTAAAGATAGGTAAACGAACGAGGGAGATCGAAAAGAGAGAGAAAGAGAGAGAGAGAGAGAGAGAGTTAAAATGAGAGGAGTAGAAAAATAGGGGCACACGAAGATGAGCTTCTCCCGCGCGAGAGACCTTTTGTGGTCTGGCAGTTCTCGTTCAACGAAAACGATGATGAAGATTATAAAGCCGCGGCTAAAAGACGCGGAAGCTGAAACAATAGCTATCTCTCACTCGCCTTCCTGCTCTTCGCGGTTTTAGAAAGCATCCCTCCTCTATCTCATCTCTCTTTTTTCTTTGCCTTTCTCGGCAGTTTCATCATTGCGATTTTCGCTTTTTGCCCGTTTTAATCGATCTCTCGTTTCCTCTTCCCGTCGCCACCCACGCGTCTAATCTCTGCCAGAAGAATGGTCGCTTTTTTTTTTGTTTGGTTGCACTACTATTAATGAGATACGAACTAAAGGAGAGGTCTTGAAAGGCTTTCTCTATCACTCGCCTGATATCGATTTTTCTATACTTATTTAAAATAAAAAATGTCAAAAATAAAATGTTAAGAAACAAAAACATTGCATATTCCGTTTTATTGAAACATTAATTTTTTATTAATCGTTTCTTTATAAGTTATAAATAATCAAGATAAAAATTATAAAAATGAATTGTTATTTTGAATAATCCCAGACAGAGGTTGTTTTAATAAAAGTTAATTTGTTGTTTAATTAATGATTGATTTTTTTTAAATGAAGAAAAGATGTTGAAATTCAGAGACTGAAAATGGAGAATGATAGAGAATGCAAATTTTCCGAGATATTTTTGAGACGTAATAAATATCAAGTCAAGAAAGGGAATAAAAATCACGTTTAAAAATTATTCTCATTTAAGACAATAAAGAAAATAGGACACTGCCACACACGATGGCAATGTATATGAGTTTTCTTAAAACATTGTAGATTTGAAATGCTTTGGAAATAAATAGTTTAATTGTTCGAGCGCGAGTAGCTTAAGCTCCGGGGAACTTCGCTGAAAAATGATAATAGCGAGGCAAGATTTCGGTGTCATGGCATCTAATGGAATTACGAGAGCACTAGGGAAGCGGTAGACAACGCGCAATTGGAGAGAGAGTTGAAGTGTCGCAGAATAATTAACGAATTTCCCGGCGGGACATAAATCGCGTTTTAAGCGTCGGAAACCCTATTTTCCGACGATGTTCGTGGAAAATGGCGAACTTTCCGACCGCGGGTGAGATTAGCGTCCTCTCGCGCGGGGAGAGACGAGCTTTTTAGTTGATTTATGCCGATCCTTTTCCCGGCGCTATTGTTCAAAGAGAAAGCGATCGCGACAAATAGCCCGATTAGTTCGCGCAACAGTATTACATCGCTCGTGTGCAGGTCGTTGCACACGGATTTGCATAAGAGACATACGAGCGAGCGTGACCTCCGCAACCGCGCAACCAAGGCTCTTTTTCCGGGAATTCAATTTTCTATCGTCCGATACTCTCTCGAACGCGTTTCTGTCAGCTTATGTAAATGAGGTTGATAGCCTCATGCGCACTATTGCGGACACATGTGTGCGAAAAAATGCATAGAAGACTCAGATGCATCCAGTAACAGAGATTTTATCAAGTGATTCTCTCACAGCGTCGTCTCGAGTATCTATATATGTATATATTTAAATACATTCCCGCGAATCTACGTGAATGCGTGGTAGAAAAGTGATAAAAGGGGATTTATTTAGAGATCAATGGTTAAATAAACACACGAATTTTTTTTATTCTTTATACATATTATATTTCATTAGAAATACCGTAGGCATTTTCGTTTGGCGTACAATAATAAATATATCTTCTAAATTATTATCACTTGCCATCCATTTTAATTATTATTTCATTAAAAGCATCGAATTAGCTTTGTAAACGCGGTGAAGAAGTGATATTTTTTCGTTGCTTGTGCACGAGAAAAACATATAAAAAAAAAAAAACATTAGACGCGCGAAGAAACTAATTCTTTCGAAGGATCACATTTCCTATTGAGATACTTAATGACATGTTTGCCTTCGTAATTACAGGTGGGCGACAGAGACACGCTTACGTCAGTGGCGGCGCGATTCGATACGACACCGTCCGAGCTGAGCAAATTGAACAGGCTCGGAAGTACTTTCATTTATTCCGGTCAGCAATTATGGGTCCCGACGAAAGGAGAAGGACGCTCGGGAGGCGAATCGACCACCAATGCGCCCAGCCCTGATCCTTGTCACGATCATGAATCCCAGGACGACTTACCACCCGAAGAAAAAGGTGAGCGTCATTTTATTCAGCCCCCCCCCCCCCCCTTGACATCGTTGAAGTATCATAGATTGTTTAGTCAAGCTCTTGAAATCTTTCTGAGTTTATATTTAACGAATAATTACATTTATAAATCTTAATCGTTTTATGTCGCAAATTTTAATTTGCAAGATGTTATAGTTACGGATTTAGGGCTCTGGAGAGGGAGAGAGAGGGATCTTAATTTTTAAACGCCTTTTGAAAATTTTAGAAAGTCTTTTTCCGAGGAAGTAACATAAATCTCTAGAAAAGATATATTATCGTTTAGTGAAAAAAAATAAAATAAAGCAGAACTTTATTTACGAATTATTATATACGTGCAATATATATTTCATAATTATTTACTAATAGAAACAAACTTTTGAAGGGGACAAAGATATGTTAATGATTCTGCACTTACCGTTTAATTAACGCTGGATTTTGCGAAGTAAAACAAGAGATTTGTTGATGACCTCTAAAGTGCCCATTTACATTAGGTACAGGGTTGACATATAGCTGTCCAGCTGTTGAGTTGTCGAAGGACAATACGCTCTTTTTTTCCCGTTTATGACGCAACGCACGAGGGCGTGCAATTAATGGCGATTTTATTCTTTTCCGTTTAGCTTAGCTGTTTCATCGACCCGTCGATATCCGTCCGAGATTCTGTATCCTGTTGCGCATTATGCTAATGCGCAAGACAGATTTAATATACGCGTAGCGACGCGGCATGAATAATGTAGCAGGATCCGGAGAAACAGCTACGCGCGATAGGCGCTAGAGATTGACTCATACGACTAGACACATAGAGAGAAAAGAATTTGGATATCGGTTATATTATCTTTATGTATAAACGAAATCGACCGCTTGAATGAATATTGATGCGTTATCACATCGCGCTACGTGTCTCCGAAAAATCGATACGTAGCGCTATTGTAAGTTAACACGCTTGCCTTTTCACGTTGTTTGCATTATGTCTTTTCCGGGAACGTGGGTCTTTCATACCTTTATTATCGCTGAAAATAAATAGTAGAGACATTCATTACGATATATTCGTGTGAACTAATCAGCTTAATTTAGAGCTTGAAACTGCGCATAATTTGTCAGAATACTGCGCATTATTTTTCGTATTTTAAAGATTATCACACTTTATTTTCAACTGACTTCTGAACAGAGAGAGAAAGAGATAGAGGTAATAGTTTTGTAAGAGAGAGAATCAATTTTTCAGAGAAATTATTTAATGTACATATTAAACTGATAAAAATTTGCATAAAAATAATTGATGTAATAATAAATGATTTAAATAGAATCTTAAGATATAAATTTTTAAAATATGATTTAATATATGAAAAAAACTTTTCAGAGGCGACATAAATAATTGTAATAAACATTTATGTAAAAAAATTTTCTGGTGCCTAATTATTCATAAATGATAGACAATTAATATTTATATTAACTCTTTCTCTCTCTCTCTCTCTCTTTTCTCTATTTAATGCGTATGGCGAATACGATACGAAACTCAATTCTTGACGTTACACAATTTTGCGATTTATTGCTTGGCTGTTGGTCCGTTTAGTGGGAACAATAGACAGAACAAATTGTTGCGCACACTTGCTCCAACTTGAGGTTTATTTATGTCTTCTTCGGGCGGAATCGCGCTTTGTCACCGCTGCTGCATCGCACTAGTTATTACCGCAGCACGAAACATGCACACGCGATCGCAACATTCGTACAATGTATGCACGGGTCGTCATGTTTTGCAACGCCGAGGGGATCGGAGGGAAGAGGACAGTGTCGAGCGCGATCGCGGTCTTACATCGTGGGCTTACATCTTTTGTAATCTGCGACTCGAATGGTCGACACGACGCGCACTACGAAAAACGCAATTACATCATAAAGGTAGTTTAATGTTACATATGCGTGCGCGTTATACAATGCATATTATATATAAGAATTATCGTTATCACGAAATGTATTCTTCCAAAAAGGCTGAATGACTCATTTTACTCAGATTGATAAAATGGCCAAAAAGAATAAGAACGTTTATTTATATATCGTTGAAGCCATGTTTTTAATGTTATTATAAATATTATTTTTTATTAAAAATTTTCTTGTTTAATTTTTTTAGTTTTTATATAAGAATATCTTACATTATCGATTTTGTATATAAACGAAAAAAAAAAATATTTATCGTAACTCGCGGACTTCGAAAATCCGACAAAAATATAGGTCATCTGGTATATAATGCTCAATCAGCTGATCGTCCGCAGCGCAAAGCGCGCGCATACATATGTTTCGCATTGCTCTACGTACGAACATAAGCTATAAGCTAGTATAATTATGTCCGACTGCGATGTCGTGGCGGATGAAACAGATGATGAAATTACTGATTCCGTCGAAATTATACATGCATATGTCTTGCGGCGATTAACGAGTCATATCGGAATTTTCTGGATGTGAGGTTAGGTTGAGCTCTCTCTCTGACGTGTGCAGGCGGGATTTGATTTAAGGAAGCATCATGACATACAAGTCTCTACGAAAACATTGTTAGATAATTGGCATTGTGTCTCTCTTAAAAACCGCAAGGCTTTGGATCTCTCTTCCTCTCTTTTAAAATTGTTATTGTCACATTGCTTGAAAATCAAGATACTGAAATATGCTTGTTATTATAATTCTTTTGTGATTATAAATGACTTATCTGCAACTGTTGCACTATAGATTATCAAAATATCAATGTCACTCTTTTCGTGTATAATAAATATATTAAAATGTATTTTTTTATATGAATTTTATAAAATGCATATTTCTACTTTACACTTATTTTCTGTAATGTTATTTGATTTTGCAGAACTTTTGGACAATCTAAGACCAGTATCACCAAAGCCAGGCCATATGGAACGTGTAAAGACACCTCTCGGAACTTCCAGTGGAACTACAGATGAAGATGAGCAACCATTTAGAGAAAGATTTCTGAAAATCAATGTTAGGCATATCACAGATGGCCAGGTATGCCTTTAGTTTTTAAAAATATCTATCAATTTTATTTGATAGTTTTAATAACTGAATATTTCTATATATATATAATATATTTTTTCAGGGTGTAGTTGGCGGTGTGTTGTTAGTCACGCCAAATGCAGTCATGTTTGATCCTAATGTATCTGATCCTCTTGTTATTGAGCATGGTGCTGAATCTTACGGAGTGATTGCTCCAATGGAGTTTGTAGTTAACGCTGCGATTTATTATGACATTGCGCATATGAGAGTCTCCCATACCGAGTCCGGTCATTTGGACAAAAAACCCGAAATTTATTACATGAAGAAACCCCAAATAGATAATCGTAAATGCCAATCTCCGGGAAAGGATGAGAATTTTCCTGAATTAGCGGGCGATGATAGTGAGAGTGTATGTAGCTGCGCAGAGAGAGATGGCGATGCTTTTCCAAAGGCCTTTGAGAGAGAACTTGTTACTCCCACCAATCTCCAAAGTGTAAGTATTCTTTTGCAATAGTATTGATATTTATTATGTAAGAGGCAAAGTATTAATAAATGAATAAAAGTTTTAATAAATGAATACATTGATTGTTGTAGGAGGAGAATTCAAATTCTACCAAAGATAAAGAGAAGGAGAAAGATAGTAGTGACAAAGAATTTTGCAGTGGCGGTCAAGGTAGTAGAACATTAGAAGAACGCAGACGTTCCATGCTTGACCATCATTGGGCAGTTCCTAGTAAAGATCGAACATTTTCCGTTGATGACGAACAACAAGATTCATTAAATTCTGATAAGGTGCTCATACTTTTAATGTAACAGAATTAATATATAGAATTAGTCAAATATAAGTAATTACAATTATATTGGTAATTACAATAAAATAGATAAAATCAATATAAACAATTATTGCAATAGATGGAACCAGCTAAATCAAATGCCATTCCCGAGGACGAAGAAGGATCTCTAGTCAAATTGTCGTGCCATGATTCTGGTATCGATATCCGTGATCCCAATCCACCTATTCCGGTAGTTCAGCCTATACCATCGAAAAAAGTATACTCAGATGCAGACATTGTCTTATCTTCGGACTGGGTCCCTCCGATAACGATAGCGCCAACGAATGTTACGAGCTCGTTAGAAGCCGGTCCTACTCCTATTAATGGCAGAAAGAAAGCCAGCTCGGTATCTTTTAGTTTGGAGAGTAATGCAGAGGAGCTCGAAAAGGATGAAGAACATAAGGAAGATGATAAACAAGAAACTCGAAGGAACAAGGTATACGTTTAAATTTAACATGTCCATTGTGTGACAACGCAGAATAATATTTTCTATAGATATATTTATTTAATTCGATACTTTTTTAAAGATGTTAAAACGTCTATCATATCCATTGTCCTGGATGGAAGGTTTAACCGGAGAGAAAGAAGATGAAAGTAGCAAATCCATCTCTGATAAGCTATCGAGCCTTCCGAACAGTGCGGATTCCCATCACTCTTCTGTTTTCAGCAAAGTTTTCTCAAGGTGAATAAAATTATATCACATTACATTGATACTTACTAACAAAAAGATCTTGCGTTACTCTTCGGAAATTACTTTAAATATACGTTACTTTTACAACTGCTTCTATCTTTTCACTCTTCTATTTATCTGTGTTACGAATGAGTAATGTTCCTGCAAGGAAGCGCATTTACTAAAAAAAAAAATCTTATCGTCGCGCTAATTTTTATTTTAACTTGCTTTTTGCTAACTTTTAGAATAATATATAGAATACAAATGAGGTTACTCACACATAAGCAGAAAGTTGTACCTTACGTACATTATATGTTATGTTTTTTTGCTATAAATAAAATTAATTTTAAAAGTTTATCTTTATGGCACAAGTAACAATAGCCTCATTTGTTGTACATAGCATATTAGCTTATAGAGAAAGAGTTTCTCACATATGAAAAGCATTACGGGATACAAAACTCGTGGAAGGAATATATATAAGTATGAAGGTACATTAAGAGATAATTAGTTTAGTTTTTCAAAAACTGAAAATTATTGCGTTGTTAATCATGACGAGAGAGAAACTTCAAGATGTTTATGCTTACATTGCTTGCGATACAAATATAGATATTTATTAACGCTTTAATATCATTTCTGATATAACTAACAAAAAATATGTAATGGTGGTGGAAAAAAGCTCGCCGATCAACCTGGTGAGTGACTTTAGCTCCGGCCTGTTTGCTAAAACCCCCAGCGAAGAGAGTGGCGGTAGAGCGGGTGGAACTCCTCCGCTTACCGCCTCTTCTCTCTCTCAGGACTTCAGCAATTTCTCACCTGGTCCAGGAGGCCTTATTGGGTGAGTCTGGACCCGACATGACCTTACATTGTTGTATCCCCTTCTTCCCGCAATCCTTTCTATTTTTATTCGATCTACTTGATCAATTTCGTATCTGTACTTATCTATTCGTGAATGTTTTATTTCTGTAGAATTCTCTCTCAATATTATAAATGTCAAACAAATACTTTGCATTGATTAAAGTTGTTAATATTATAAATATTATAGGAGAAATTATATACATGTATATATGGACAGTTTTCAGCAATTATATAAATTTTACAAATATTCCGAGGATTCTACAGTTAAAATGCTTTTACCCCTCACACACTTTCTTTTTTTTCCATTGTTTCTTGAGTTTCAAGATACTCCGGGATTGAGGGCTCCTGCTTTCAGGTAAATTATACTGTTTGCCAAAGATTCAGCAATAGACACTGCTGTTGCTACTCTCCAGATCGCTTACAGCCAACACATAATCAATTTAACACAGTGTTTAGTACTCTCAAGCAGCCATATAATTTATTATTCTCTATGTATACTGGATACACTTTCTGATTGTTAATTCCCATTGTTATTAATGTGTATTTTATATATATATATATATTACTTCTGAACTACAAGAATGTGTAAATTAAATATATAATAGCGCAATAGGACATTTTTGATAGCTGTCTAACATGTACTTGTCGTTCAAAAGTTTTTGTAATGTTGTTCCATGAGAAGAAATTTTCTTTTCTTTTTTATAACGTCATCTTTTATGAATTTTTTTCAGACGTTCTTCCGTAGGTACCTTTATTAGACAGCAACCTTTAACATCCTCTGGCAGCAGCAGCGTCGACAGCAGTCGAGGTAGTAAAACTTCGACAATGGCGCCACGATTGGATTACCGCAGTATGGTCTCGGTCGAGGATATGCCAGAATTATTTGTGAGTTTCGACAGTAAGTATCGCTATTGCACATATAGAGACATATCCATAATCTATTTCATGTTCTTATTGGAATGGATAGTCTAATTATTGTGAAGACATACTCCAACAGAATTTCCTTTCATACAAAATACACTCATTATTGTTACATTTCCATATATCATTGATATTAGTATCGATTAGTTATATACGATGCAAAGAAATTAATAAATGATAAGGATGATAAACGGGATTAGTAGGTGTATCATGCACTGCACTCGCCCGAAAACGCATAGATAGCTTTTTAAACAGTGTTGTTTTGCCAGTTTATTGCTCCCGTCTCAAGATTTCGAGCGCTTTTGGCTATAAATTATTATAGAATTGTGCAAAAAATGATTTTTCATATTTTCTAAATTCTAAATTTCCTTTTATATCGCCAGATAGATTTGGAATTGATAACCAAATGCGCTTTCCTTGGTGTACGATAAAGTAGTTTATCATTGTTTTAGATTATCACATTGTTTACCATTGTCAATTCTATATGCCACTTCACTGAAATTATAACTAAACTATATATCGCTTTTCTTCGATATATAGGACATTTTATCGTGTATTTATGGACAGAATAATATTAAGTCAAATGGCGCGGTGTTTTATTTTATATGAATTAATTCTCCATTTGATAGTCAACAATCTTAATTTATATATATATATATTTCAATAAACAGCTCTCTCTCTCTCTTTTTCTCTCTTAACGGAAAGTTATAACTCAACAAGCATTTTTTAACATCTTTTTACAAACAGAACATATAAATACATTTCTAGAATTTTGAAACCCTTTGTGCCGCATTGCATGTAGCGAACGCATCTTGTTTGCACTATTTAAATAATAACTTTTTAATTGCAACTTAAAATGCGTGTACTTACATGTTAATCTCTTCTAATAAACTGATAATCGGATAATCGTTTTAAATCAAACTATCTTTGCAAAATGTGATATGCTCGATTATTATGGACGTTAGTAGTAATCATTATATATTTCTCTGCATTAATTGCTCAATTATCTCTTTATCTCTTTCTCTCCAGTAATATTTTATCCATTTCAGATTAGCACAACGGGTTTCATTATTTAGATAGCAATAGGTTCATACTAATGCAGTAATGTCATTTGTTTCTGTTGTCCCTCTAGTCCAAGCACCTAATTTTCCCGAACTCGAAGGCCTGGGTAGGTTCATACAGTATTAGCTTGCTCTTCTCCTCGTGTCACAAATCCCCATTTCTTTATTTGCCTCTTTGTTTTGTCGAATATCCAACATGTTTCTGTCTATTGACGATTTTATTTCCTGTCATGCATTGAACATGATTTGCGCAACTTTACACATAGCGGTTACACTATGTGATAACCGTTATTATATCACTGTAATGGTTATTATTCTATTTCATCACCATTTCTTGCTGCACGTATATTTTATATAAATATAATCGGATTCTTCTACAATATATCTATACAATTGCTATTCATGCATTATGTCTATCATCCTTGTTCTTTTCACAGAATAATTCTTACTCTGACACTGTCTTTTCACCTTGTTTGTGATAATGTGCTTGCCTCGTTTTCCAAGACTTATTCGTATTTTTGACCTATTTGTGTATTTGCGTATGTGATCCTCTCACAATTCGGACTTCTTATCGTAACAAAACTTGTTTATTACGATGAATCGCACATATGTTGTTTAGATTCGCGGACTATATCGAACGTATAAAGATAAATCCGTCAATTATGCAACTCTTATTAATTAATAAATACTTGACCTATATTGATAAACGCTACTCGCATTATACAGAGCTGATCCCACGGCCTGCACGTTCTTGCGAAGATCCACCTTTGTACCTGAGGCTACGAACGGGAAGACCAAAGGATAAGAAAATACCGCGATCGACGCCAATTATGAGCTATGGCAAAAAGAAATTGCGTCCCGAATATTGGTTTAGCGTACCACGTAACAGGTAATCATTTTTCACATTATGATATCTCGATACATCGTCTTAGTTATTGTAATTCGATATGTAAGATACAGAGGAGGGAAGCGAAGAAATGCGAGAGTGTTATTAGTGGAGGAGCCATTCGAGTTTAAAATTCTGATTTTAATCATTTAAAATGTTTATAGCCTCTTACAAATAGTACGTAATAAATTTTACAATCTTAAGAGATGTAAAAAATTAAACAATATCTTAAAATAATATTTGATTGTTTGAATAAATTAATTATTGAAGATTTTTCTGAGATAAGATTCGTTACGTTTGTGCTTAATAGTTATAATTTTACCCTAAAAATTTAAATGTATAAAGATAAATTCTAAAAATCTCTAAAAACTTGGAAAAAGTCAATTCTAAAAATCATGTTATAACACTTTCGACATTATCATGATTTTTCGATGCTTCTCTCGTTCTGACTATTATCAAGGCTGTCATGTGTAAACCAGGAGAACCAGAGTTCTCTTTGGCATTTGTACATTCCTGAAACCTATATTTATATCGAGACTGTTGTTCTTTTTTTATTTTTTAACGACTAACGAGTTGTCGCCGAAAAACGAGTTACAGACGCTGCATTGTTCGCGATAAGTCATGATCACTTGATCGTGCCAGAATAAATATTCGCCGAATGCTGTTTTTTCGGGCAGAAACGCGCCGGTAATTTTCCTTCGAGCGAAAAATCTCGCCGCGTATTATTTTTGTATATATGGTCGACTCACGCATACATCAACGAAAAGCGGCATCCAGAATGCGTTATGACCGGACACATGTTTCACGTCGCAAAATAGCTTTTCGCCTCTGCCGCCGGATTTTCTATTTATACGCTCGTTGACGCTTGATCGAGCTTTACTGAGCTTTGACTGCCAGTGTTTTTCTTGCTTCAAACTTGTTAGACGTGTGTTTAAAAATCATTAGAATATGTATTTTGTGTTAGAAATATAAACTTACAATTAGTAAAATACATATACTACATGAAAAGTAAAGGAATATAATAATTTTTGGACAAATAATACGTAACTTACATTAATTTTTTTTTTTATAATCTCCCTATTTTATACCTTAAAAAAATTAAGTGAATATGTCATAGCTTTAATTTGGAAAAAAAATATGTCTCTCTCGTTTATATAGTCTGAAAGTTGTTGTTTAATTAAGATAGTGATCCCCAGTTCTAAGAATTTCGAATCACAGTCATCTATATATATATCATGATATCATGGTAAATCTCGTTGACAGCCATTTCGAAATGCCACTTATTTACAAATATCAATCGCTTCCCAGTATTGCGGTTGTATTGAGTTGTAAATAATTAAGATCGTTCTTGATTGAGCACTCAGCTGGATTAAGATCTATCGAGAGCGATCTCGTTTCCACATGCCAATTTACATTCTCGGTAATCACGTTTTTATATCTTATTTTCATCAGATAAATTATAAAGTTGCCAAAAATAATAATCTTATTAACACCTACAAGTGTTTCGAGAATAAAATCGACACGTTGATATCGGCTAATGTGATAGACTAAATGGAAATCTCTCAAGCTGTTTTGTTTAATATCCAATTTTATATAAACCGACGCTGATGTACCTCTTTCTATATATCATATTACACGTTTTAAAGAAAATTATTTTTAATATGTTTTATTAACTTATTAAACTAGTAATTGTAAAATAACTGATTGCCGTTGTATGAGAGAGAGAGAGAGAAAGATTATCGTTTTTGAAGTTTTATTAATTTTTTCCACTAAAAGAATAACAAAAATATTTTTAAACAGAATTAACAAGTTTCATATTAAGTATATTTTTTGTATTTTTATATATGTATTTATTATAGTTATTAATATAAAAACATGTTTATTTGTCTACTAATTTTTTAATTTTTTTACAATGTTGTTGTGCTATCTTTGTTAATCAAAATATCTTTCTCATATCTCTTTTGTACATAGAATGTGAGGAAATCTTAAAATGAAGATAAGAGTTTTATAAATAAAAAATTTAACAGTATGTGATAAAAATCAAATAAAAAAATATTGAAGTAAGAAAGCAGATTATCGAGATTAAGGTTTTACATATGGTGAATATATTTACTACAAAATACTATTACATGCCATATACGTTCGACATTTTGATTCGCGTAATAAATCGTTTATAATAATGACGTTTAATAATAAATTTTAACAGAATGTTAAAATTTATTATTAAACGTTTTGTATCAAACTATTTTAGTAACTGACATAATCAGAGACTAACTCTTCGTATCGATTCAAAACCAGATTAAAGAGAGATTTTTTTTTTATGTACGACGAAGTAATGAAAATAGAATTTGTTTTTATCGCATTTTTGTTTTGAAAACTTTTACAAAAAAAAAAACTTTCGAACGGTAAAGACTGAAACATGCTCAGTCAGCGCGATATGTGCGAGTGTGATACAGTGATATATGTTCTGCGTTCCGCAGCGCGTATATACGAAACAAGAGTGCAGGTGTACCAAGCGAATCAGCACGTGACATGTATAACGAGTCTCGACATTCGTGACGTACCTGGTAGTCTTGTTCCGTGTTTTTTGCACGTTCTCCGGCGTATTCCTACGTATTCGCATACATCACGGGTGTCGCGTGTATTCTGTCAAAACGAGAGGAAAAGATTTTCTTATAAATGTCTAACACACGGTCTCGTGTGCGGAGTTAAACAAAAAAAAAAAAAAAAAAATCGGATGACAGCAGGGATCTTTGAAAAAAATTGTCAGGAGGTTAGAATCGGTCTCTGATAAGCTGATAACGACTGCTACTCCGACATTTTACGCGAATTGCGGATAATTCTCGCGTTCCGTTGTGCGATCAGCTGGCCGTGTTGTTCGGAGCCGCTGACGCGCATCGTCTGTCGCGTCCTCGAGAAATTATATCTCTCTCGTGTCGCGCGTTATCGTTCCTTTCGCCTTTAACGGTAGTTTACCGTGCGGTTGCATGGCTATGAATTGGATGAACGCGGTCGTGATGAATACGTTCAACGGTATGATGGATTTTATTTACAACCGACACGTGAGAAGAGCGATGACGAACGTGATGCCCATCGTGCATCGCAGGTAACGCTCCGCGTTTGACAAGTTTACGCTTGATGTCGAAGGACGCTAATTTGCGTAGCATAAACGGCAGTTTCCTTTTTTTTTGATAACACGATTGATATATTCTCTTTGTCTTTTTTTACAGAGTGGACGATCTGTATAGGTTTATTCACGCGTGGGTGCCGAATCTCTACGGCGAACTGGATGAGAATTACTGGCGGGAACGCGGCTACATTCTGTCCGACACCGACACGGACCTGTCGCCGGAATTGTCGCCCCACGAGAGCGGCGAGGGCGCGGATTCTACGGAGGAGAGTAAAGCTCGCGACGGACAAGGCGATGACATCACCGAGTTGACAAGGGAGTCCTGGGAGGTGAGTACCTTGTACTCTTTGTATCTTGGCTGTCCCAATAAGCGAATTGTATGCGATATTGATGGGTTGGAAGAGCGACGGAAATTATTCATAAAAAGATTTTCTTTTTATGATTCTTTTAGATAACATTTAGGTAGACTTTGTTATAAACATCTAATTTAAATGAAGATTAAAAACTCTGGACTTTGGTCTGTGATAAAAATGAATATATAATAGATTTTTGATTGTAATTATCTTTTCGAACTTTGATACGGTTTATAAGACAACTATTATTATATAATTTACTGCTTAAAAAATTTCTATATTAATTAGAAATTAGAATTTACATCTCTC
The DNA here is from genome assembly GCF_003651465.1 of Formica exsecta. Classification (NCBI taxonomy): domain Eukaryota; kingdom Metazoa; phylum Arthropoda; class Insecta; order Hymenoptera; family Formicidae; genus Formica; species Formica exsecta. Next base: position 997,527 of record NW_021852343.1, read on the forward strand.
ACGTTAACGAAAATATATAAAGTGAAAAATTTTTGAGTTACCGCAAATATTTTGTCGGCTTTTATCTAAAATTTTTACAGAAAAATTGATTTTAAACTTAATATAAAATATATAATACGTATGATCTTAATTTTTGCAATATTATATAATTTTTATTGAAGAAAGAAAAATTATATGACTTCTGATGTTTTCTTTGAATTGCAATGGTCTGCATTTTTACAATTCTTGCAACACCATTCGTATTTATTTTTTTGATAACCCGATCCTCGTGTCGACTGGCTATCAAATATCGTGCTGAGATACGCCAAACATTTCGCGGAATTTATCGTTGATAACATCAAAGTCCGCTTGATTTGGCTCTCGATATTGGTTACGACTGTCGTCGCGTTGAAATGCGCTGTTTCTACCGATTTTCGACGCGAGGATCGTGAGGTTCTTAAAACCTCGACCTCGACGATGTCGCGACCGAGAACATCTGCTAAAGACGGCCGATTGTTGATTGGCCGACAGTTGATCAAGGCCCCCTACGTAAAGCTGTACAGCATCCTGAAGACTTCGAGCACATCGGCCGATTCCGAGCAGATCCAGGATTCGGAGGTATCGATTAATCCCTACCTCCTGCCCGGTGATCGATATCTATCATAGGCACCATAATTGCTCGATGTTGAACAATGCACCTTTTAGATAACATTGCCGCACCTTAGACCCTTGTTAAAACTCTCGGATGCACCTGACACGATGTTGCGACCGTGTCTACTATTTTGTGTTTTTTCTTTTTCCCTTTTTTTTTTAACCGCTTTACCCGCTTCGATGATTCGTATATCAGTGCATTCGACCACGACTTATATTACATACATTAACTATCACGAGAAAATAGTTTGTAGAGAATTCCTTAAAACCTCTTTATTCACATTCTCCATAATGTATGGACATTGATAAACAGATAATATGAGAGAAACTTTCTCCTCATTAATAACGATTAACTCTTTGCAGTTGAACCTTATTTGAAATAGATTTATCTTACGGTTCTAAATAAATCGCACATCACTGTCGAAAATAGATTGCATGCATCTGTCTCTCTTCGGCGTAGAATATATTTGACTGGAAAACCTAGATGAATGTGCAGCATGCACTCATTCGATACTCTCTAACTCGCGCATGCACATAATATTTTTATCGTATCGCATTGTTATTACCGTTTCTCTTTCCTTCTCTCTCTGTTTCTCTTACCGTATGTTCCAGTATTTCCTTTTACGACTTCTCGTGGGCTCCTATCATGACTTGATTAAATACTTGCAGAACGCACTTTCCATATTCAGCCCGATTCTCACGACGGGGAACAATTTCATGCAAATCGATATCGCGTTGAAGACGATGAGAATTATCGATTTCAAGGCGAAATGCTAATTGTGATAGAGAACAGCATCGCATTATTGATGTATGCGTCTGGACTTGAGGCGGAAAACTTTGTTAGCATAAATGTAGAAGTGGAAAGTGCGTTTTTATTCTCTTAAAAAAGATATATCCGGATAATAAAACTTGATTTCTGTTTATTATTAAAAGATCATTAATATTAATGCTTACAGAACGATATATGATAAATATTGCAAACTTGCGTACGCAAAAGAATGAAGTTTGGACATACGAATGCCGCGTATGCCTTGCGAAATATAACAATGTGTATATTATAGATCAACTTGTGTCGCAGGAATCATACTCTATGAACTGCTCCGGCGCTTGCATAATGGTGCGATGCATTATTGATGAGAATTGACACAGTCGGTGTAAATTGACACAGATGTATCAGATACAATATTTCTTGGGAGAATATTTCCGCGCACTCGTTGTTTATGACATACAGAACATACGCTTTTTTTTCTTCGTTTTAAGAGGAGATGGCAAAATTAATCGCATCTGGACATATTACGCATGATGAGAAACTGAGAAAATGTCATATCTTTTTTATTTTTTACATATTGTCGTATTTTGCGAAAAAGATAAATAGAAGAAATTAATAAATGCTTAAATTTCGATAGAAAAAATAAAGTAAATAATTACATTTCCTCCTACATTCATAAATATCTCAGGATAAAAGCAATTTATTCTGAGATATTTATACCAAAAAAAACTATGACGTATACTGATCATAATCACATATCGATTTCAGATAACAAAAATTGATTTCCTAAGATTTATTGTAAAAGTATAAAGGCACAAAAATAAATAATAGAAATTGCGTCACCATGCGATATTGGCATAAAAATAATTTTTAAATGCAGCAAAAAATACAAATATATTAGAAATAATTCAAAGAATCGATAAAAATATAAAAAATGAATGCAAAAAGTTAATGAATATCTTCGAAGTCGTTCAACATTTTTTGGAAAATGAAAAAAAAATCACGTTATTATTGATATAACAAAAGCGAATAATCCAGGCGTATTCACAATTAGAGAAATATTCTGCCTTCAAATTCTTTGCGATCTCATCGTTTAAAAATAAAATACTAGATGCCAAACGTGCATGCTCTCTTTTATTTTTAGATGCTCACGCGATGTTCATCATTTAAAGCACGGCATAATTCACCATTAAAAATTCGTCTCAACTCAAATTTCGTTTAACCATTGTTATACACAAAATACACACAGTATATTCCGTACAAAACTTTCCACACTCGCAAAAATACACGCCTGAAAAAGTCATTAATTTTGTACATCGAATAATTCAAGATGAATAGTTATACGCTTTCAAAATTAAAGGAAAAAATTGGAAGAAATTTTACAACCGATCAAAAAAATAAAAAAAAAGAATTATGAATAATCTAGGTACACGGTTTAACATAGAATAAGTATAATAACATTTCAAATAAAAAGAGATAGCGAATTTCTTGATTTTTATTGATAAGGAGGATCAATCCCATTTAACATTTTGAATGTTTTTTTTTTTTTTTTTTTTTTTTTTTTTTTTTTTAAGTGGATGTTTTATGGCATAGAAGATATTTTCCAAAGTGAAATTTTTCTTTATTAGACAGACCGTTTAAGAAATTTATGATCACGAAAGATTTAAAACAGGCTGCTAGAGCACGTGCTGCGCAATCGAGAATGCGCAGTCGTCCGAAAAGCCTCTGCCCAAGAATATGCGTCGCTCTTTTTCTTCTCCCCCCCCCCCCCCCCCCCCCTCTCGCTCTTCGTCGCTTATATGAATGTATTAGATTTACATCGAAAGCTCCAGTCTTGCTGTAGTCCTCGCAAAGTAAAGCTCGTATTATCGAATGAGTCGTACAAAAAAGATACATAAATAATATCGGTTGACATCACGGTGCGCGGTAACTACGTTAAATGATTTAACGCATTTTTGATTAATTTATTGATTAATAAAAATTGATCAAGAAGTTAAAGAGTTAGTAAAAACGAATGCTTACAGTGGTAATTTTTCAAAGAATATTGTAATTACATATACAAAGGTGAAAATATATTTTTTCTTTTTGTAACTTGCTTGTGCGTGCCGGACTTTACGCTTCTTTGGAAGAGTTTCCGACAGTTTGAGAAATTTATAATTCATGTGTTGAAATATAATGTAGACAAATTTCACGGTTTTCCATTTGTGAACGAAAAATAGGAACAGCGAGAAAAAGTGCATCGACCCGATTTTTAGTGCTCATCGAAGATAACAGAGATGCCTAGGTCAAAAATGCCGAATCCGATCTCCAAGATCATCAAGAGATTCTTGAAAAAGCAAACGAAGGTAAAGGTCAGAGTTGAGATGATCATACGCGCTTTTTAATCGCGCTCACTTTTGTACGCGGAGCGAATGTGTCCGATTATGGAATTGTCAGGAATGCAGTTTAGAGTTACGTAATATGTAAACATGTTTCTCTCTGAAAGCCCGGTCGTATCGGAATATCGGATTTACATTGACCCGTACCAGGCGTTATAAAATCACAATTTAAGATCTAAATTGTTAGCGCGAAAGTTTCTCTCTCTCCTAAATCGAGATTTTACAGCAAGCTTATTCTCGAATGAAAATTATTATTATTCTGCGGTAATAATAATAATTCGGTTCAAATATATCGAAGAGTATGCAATATATTATAAAAATAACAATTATATATTGTGTATATATATTCATATATATATATATATATATATATGATTGTTATTTTTATAATATATTGCGTACTCTGCGATATATTTGAACCGAATCGTTGTTGCCAAAAAGAAAGATATATAGAATAAAATGTGTCAAGGTAAATAAATGCTTGTTCATGATATTTTTTTTGCCCGCATAATACGCCATAAATGATTTCAACAATTCGCGAATACATATTTGCGTACATCCATTTATCTATCTATTTCACATAATTTATACACTAATAGTTCGAAAAGAGCAACTATTTATATAAGGTGTGTATTTACAACCGGTCTTTAATTGAGTCTGTATAAGCTCACTTTCACTGAACTAAAGAGACCGTTACTGCAAATCGTGCCGGAATCAGCTTCTATTTAAGCTTCGAAATGTGACAAATCAGTAATATTTATTATTGACTATAATTTGCATTTTAAGAAGGAACTGGACGGATCAACTACATTGAAAGTTAATAATAAATATAATACATTTCGAGATATTCATGAATTTAACATTGCGCACACACAAAGCACTTTTAGACTTTTAAAATATAAAATTAATAATTAATTTGTGAATTAAAGTAAAGATTTCCCCTATGAAATATAATTTAATCTCAAAATCGTAAATATTATCTTATATCAAACTAACTTTTTTATAGTGACTGTACCACGAAAATTTTATAATGGCTATTTGATATCTCCAGTTCTTCTTTAAATAGGTAGATGGAATTTAGAGACAGAAAATTTTTCGAACGAAAAAAAAGGAGAAATGTACAAAAGCAGAAAATTTAGAAAATTTTCTAAATTCTTTTCTTTTCTAAATTCTTCTCGTTCTTTCGTGAAATCAGTTCTTCACAATAGGATATATCTTCACAATAGGATATATTTTTATAATAAGAAATCAATTCTTCACAATACGTCATTCAAACAGATTCGAAAAATTTGAGAGAGAGAGAAAGAAAATGGGTGCTTGACAAAACATTTGTAATTTATGGTAGAAAAAGATTTAGGTGCAGTAAATAAATTTAAAATGTGAAAGTGAGAGAAAAGGAGAAAGAAAGAGAAAGACCGATATAATTGTTAAAATTGATGTTAAGAAAAAAATTTAATTATAAAATTTGATAGATAGTAATTATTTAAATATGCAGAGATTTTTTTATTCTATAAAACAACAAATAGGATGAATCATTCTTTAGTTTTAAATTATATTTTTTTCAACTTTTTAGACAGACGGGAATATAAAGAATAAATTTGGAGAAAGTATAGGCTATTTGGGAGGGAAAGTCGAAAAATAGAGGGATATTTGGGAAAAGAGAAAATGAAAATTCTTATAAATATAAGAAATATTTATTCATTTTTTTCTACATCAGTCTCCATCAGTATCTATGCACTTAATCCGATGTTTAACAAGTTTATAAATTTTATTTTGAAAAAGAAATTCGATTTATTACAAAGCTGTCTCAACACTCTCCTTAATCGAATAAACTTACCACTTCATCAGTTGTGATATGATTCTTTTGAATCAAATTTCGAGCTATCTAAAATTGACTTTGAAATTGAAGATCTTTCTCATCATCATGTACATATATATATTCGTTTTTAAAACTTTGGTCTCATTTATAAATATGAAAGACTCGAGTAGTTGTCACTACTTGTTGCTGCATTTAGCAAATAATCAAGTATCATCCCCTGCAATTAAAAAAACGAATAATCATTTATTTCTTTTTTGCTGCGAGTAAATAATGGAACACTCACTTAAAAAATATTAAATATTTCACAAAAGAGAAAGTTAACACTTGAAAGTTATACTGACAATGAGCATACGCTAAGATTTTGAGATTATTTTTCCTTGTAGCAAGAAATGTTGCCATTCTATTAAATTAGAAAACAAAAATATTCTTTTAATTTACTTTTGACTTTTTTTCTTATAATATTTCGCGAAGTTTCTTGAATTAAATCGTAACAATATGTTTGTATGAAGCTTATGATCACCGCTGGTTATAAATTTTATACAAAATCTAAAGTTTATTTTTTGCTTGTTCATTGATGTGCAGCTAAATTGATGGTTAAAATAATATCTGACATATATGATATAAGCAGTCATCGCGTAAGAGCAGGTCTAAATAAGAAATTGGCACAGCGTTAAAGAAATGAATCTACCGTGAAAACAAAACTGGATATATTTATCTGCGATAAATTTAATCTCGAAACTTTTTGGACAAAGATTATATGCGTATAATCACAAATGACATTACTGCTTATATCACATAAGACGGATGGTTTTTCGTGGAAAAAATTTATTTCAAAACATTAATCTTTTTCTTGTTGCATATGAATGACAGAATAACGCGGAAGTAAATAATAAATTTTGTCATCAACTTACATCTCATATACTAAGAATCGACTTTTCTTTGGCTTGCTATCTTAACGAATGCATTAGAATATGTAACTTTATTTAATATTATTAAAATTAGAATAACGCATTCTATTATTATTATTGTTGTTAGACCTACATAAATTTGGGAATCAATAATTGCGATAAAAATGCTACTTTAACCGAGTTATCGAAACAATCCAACAAAACTGCTAATTCTAATCAACTTAATGAATTCCTCTTTTTTTTTAAATATGTAGTTCTATCTATAATATAGAAAAAAAGTTAATTACAATCTTGGATTAATGCTAATTACATTGATTTTTTTATGTTGCTTCCAAATGTTGGGTTCAAAGTAAAATGAGTGCGTATTTTCGAATTCATACATCATGTATTTTACTCTACATTGGCTTAATTAACAGCTCGTAAACTGGTCTTTCATTTAGTGCGAGTATGACAATTATTCGTGATGTTCACATTTGATCACCGTTTTGAGCATCCTTTTTGTAGACTGAAAATTTTTATTTCACTTTTCTTTTTAAAATCTCGACGGCTTGTGACATGTGCTCTCTATATTATAGATAGACAATCGTATATAACACACTTTTTACATTTAAATATATGTGTATTATTATAAATGTATCATTTTGTTCAAAATCCCTTCCAGAGATTATTTTTGTTCACGAATCAAGATAATTTTTTGATATGTCTTCAATTTAACGAAATTATATTATATATATTTTGCGTACATATATAAGAATCTATTTTATATATATTTTTCTTAGAATATCGCGGAAAAGAAAAATATCGGAAAATTTAATTAAAATTGTGAATTTTTATTTAATATTCTAAATAATATTTAATTTTTTTTTTCAACGATATTCTATGAATCATCACTTGTGTTTTTCTTCGTGCAATAAGAAAACGCGATTACTATTGTTTTTATTTTTTCATCAAAGATAGTCATGTAGACATATAACGATTTAAACATTCTATATTTATGGCTGGACAAACTTTTAAAACATAAATTTTATTTCTCTTCATAAAAATATCTATATTTTTTTATTTATGAGTATAAAGCAGAAAAATAAAACGTAATACTTATCTTAATATATACAATGTTATAGGAAAGATTATATATGATTTCGATGTAATTGTGTTTGATTTAGAACAATAAAATGACGTAAGCTATATAATTAAATCTCATAATAGCTGTGTTCTGTTTAGGAATGTTGTGGCATAATAAAAACATTAGGCTCAGCGTGAAGCGGCATTCGAGAGTCGCAGACTCATTAACTTTCATATTTATTTCCCGTCCGTTATCTCGGTATTATAAAGGAAATCGACGGACGTTTTCACGCCGCACGTTTGTCAATAACGATCGCAGTCACCCTTCGCAATCTTTTGATAGCCGTTTCCCGATCGCCTTGAATAACTAACATTCGCGACTGGCTTTTATTGCCTTTTACGAACTTTCCGTGTGCAATATGATCAATTTTTTATAAAGAATTTCAGATCGTCCAATAGCACAATTTATTCGTAAAAGACGTTTTATATTGTATTTTATGATAATTATATGATAACACGAAAGAAATTAAATTTTTATCGATTATATCGCATAACTTAAATAATCTTGTGATATTAAAATATTTTAACATATATAAGGGCCGAGCATGAATGACGATTCACAATTTATATTTAAGTTTCAATAGAATTATTACATTTTGCAAAAATATACAATTTAACGGATAAATAAATATAATAATAAAATAATATATATGTATTACAATATAATGTATCTAAATATTTTGATATATACATTTTCATACATAGAGAGAGAAATTGACACACATTAGAATATTGGACTTATATAATATCTTGCAGTCATAATATTAAGCAACATTGTGCGAAATTATATAATTTTGCTCAACTACACTTATGACATAAACGTCCGCTGTACCCACGCATTATGTCCCGCGATGACACTCCTCGCTTAGCAAACTGCCAGGAAATTTCGATTAGTGGATAGCCGGTTCGCAATTGAAATCAATTTATAGGCTCGTTCCGTAACGAGTGATCTATATTTCGCAATTGTTGCGTAGTCACTGGATTCCGTTTTCGCTTCGCTTTGATTTTAATTAAAATACGATTAAAAAACTATTAGATACACATGAGCCGGTCAGATTTTTTTCGCCTATAATAATAAATAACGAAGAATACATAATGTATGAGGCTGAAATCGTCATCAACAGATACGAAAATTGGCATTCAATGTTTTTTCTCATCTCTGATTGATGGCGACATGTCTCGCCTGGTACAAAGCGAATTACGCATAAGATTAGCATATGTAAACGTGGTCCGACACAATCATGTTTGTATCACAATAATCGAAGTGAATATATAGTTACGAATACTCGTTAGACCATCGTTTTAATTTTTAATTCACCTTAAGTTAATATTCATCCTTTTTAATCGCGGAAAATCTTCATCCAGAGAGATAAAAGCAACACACAAATAGAAACACACAAAATAAGCGATTGTATTTATTGATGGGATGTTTATAATTATCCATCAATGTAATATTTTCTCTTTTCTGAATTGCTAATCTAGATCGTATAATTTTGATATCGATAAGACAACATCAAACTTGTATTTAAGCTTATTTTTTGTCCATTTTGTTTAAATTATTAGAAGAAAACAGTGTTGCTTACTTGCTAGTTCCTGCTTTGACAAAATTTTCTTCAAGTTTATTACATGAAATATCGCCAAATAATAATAATTACATAAGTAGATACACGCTATCATCTCATATGTATTATATTTTATTTTATATTTTTGATTTTTCATAAAAAAATATTACTAGGTTATATATCTTAAAAATAATATTATTATTATAAATTTTTCATTAAATTAACTGCAACCCTGGCATATATTTACAATTTTAAATTATGATAATATATTGGTAACAAGAATATCATATTTTTACTTAAGAGAAAACAATTCCCAGAGAACAAATTATTTTATGTCCTTGCATAAGAAAAGAAAAGAATTATTTGAAACTTGCGACATAAGTACACGGAAATTCATCGGAAACCTCATAACGGCATACGGAAGTTGATTATTATGAGTGTTGTTAAAACACCGGCGTCATTAAAAGCGTTTTTGGCAAATCGAATGGCATCGTCGGCGTCTCTCTTTTTCTACCTTTGGTTTGTTAACAGTCGACCCGTCATTATCAAAGTCGCATCAGGATGGCTGATCGAAGGACAATCGCGCTCGAGAATAATGCACTCGAGGCCGACGCGGGCATTCGATGGGAATTTATGTGTTCTTGGCATTAAGTAGGAAGAAGGGAGGGACGGGCCCGAATGAAAGGTTTTTTGCGAAGTTCCTCGCGCGATGGAAGAAATTGGTTTCGATGTTATTTAGTCTCAATCGATTCGTCCTGCCGATCGCACAAGCGATCACGAGATTGCCACGTGTGTGATCTTTTGACGCCCAACGAAAATAGCAACAGAGATACAGTAGTATATAAATAGAAGTAGAATCGCGTATATAAAGTTTTATATGAAAGCGAAAACGTGACTCCTACGTGAATCTCTTCTTTCCCGAGCGTATTACCTACTTTTTTTTTTTTTTTAAAGAAAGAGTTTTTTACGTAAAATATCCAATATCATCAATTTCAGCGCCTTAAATCAAAACAAGAACGTGTTTTGTAACGTTTGGTTTTAAATTATTAGTAAAGATTGAGTACATATATTTTATCGACGATATTTAAGAGTTCAAGGCTTAGTGATAAACCATTTAGTGATAACACATATCTAGACGTTGTTACTTTGATCATGACCGTGGATCCATGCCCTATTCTGAATTATGTTTTTCAGCATTCGTCAAGAATGCTTACGGTGAGCATTTAATTCTTAATAATTATATAGTAATTCATTATTTACTTATAATTTTTATAATAAAAAATATTTGTGTATTATGATATATGTAAAAAAGTAATATGCTTTCTTTCTCTCTTTGTACACAATATAGAAACAATATTAAGAAAATATGTTAAAACAATGTGACGCTTATTTTTAAGCTTCGATTACTTAGAATTCATAGCTCAGAGATTTTTTATAAAATCGAACGCATCGATATGTATCGAAAGATTTCATGATTATTTTTACGATCGTAATAATGATAACATAAATTACTGCTTTTAATTACAGCAAGATGAGTGCTGCAATAAAAATAATTTGTTATCGTAATTTTTTTATTATCGTGCAGATTAAATTCTGCTAAATAATTAATGTGATTAACTTCGCAATTTAACACTTTTCTCGATCTCAATCAAATCAATTTGTGTCCAAATCAGCTGAATCGAAGATATATCGCGCGCGTGTGACCTAAAAAAAAAAAAAAAAAAAAAAAAAAAATTATTTCTACGCATTTAGACGTTTCCGTCAAGTTAAAAGCAGTCGCTGTAAACGTACAATCATTCTCACAAGTCTGCAAATTTAGTTAGATGTTATTCTTCGCGTTTTGCTAGCAAGTAATTCACAACGAAATACATTAGAATATCAGAAATAAGATATACATCTGAATGGTTTTTGTAATCGCAACATATTATGTATCGAATTTTTGATATATTATTACCTTAATAAGAAAGATTATTTTTATTTTTAAGATGTTGACCCTTTTTATATCTTTCGCAGTTATTTCATCTAATCACGATTAACTAATGCTTTAGTAATGGGTTTTCCATGATTGTCAAACTATCGAAGGAATGTTTTTATACATTCTATTTTGGTACTTGGCTTGTTTAAAAAGAAAAATTAAAAATGATCTCTTGTAATTTTATTTTGTATAAGCATATGGAAAATTCCGTCTTTTATATGATGTACCACATACAATATCTGTTTATAAAATTGTTTTCCTCACTATTGTCTTTAATGAAGAGTAAAGAATAAAAATAAAAAAATATTTGTTTATATTAAATTTTTATTAATAGAATATATACATATATATTTAATAATATATACATTATATGTACATTATATAAGATCCTATTAATAAAAATATAATAAATAAATATTTGTTGTCTTATTTTACGCTTCATTAAAGACACATAATATCGAGGAAAATAATTTCATAAAGAAGATATTGCATATGGTATATTATAAGATGCAGAATTTGATTTAATTAATCCTTCATCTTAGATTTTATTGATTAGCTCTAATATTAAATGTCCCTATATAAATATAATTTGATTCTTAATCCGTTTAAGATGCTATTAAATAGTAATGTGGTTTTGGGATATTCTGTATATATATATTTTTAGAAAAGTTCTTCTAATTAATTTTATCTCGCGATGAGAGTGACCTTTCTTGCAAAGATCGAGTGCAAGAAGCACTTCTCGGATTATCAAATACGTGCTCATCGCATCGTTTCAGTGTTGTCGTTATACTGCTTGACATAACATTTGCAGACGAGTATTAATAGCGAAACGTCTTAATTGATATTATGTATTGTGGATTTGAACGTACAATAAGGACGCGCGATCTATCATTTTGTTTGTTCATATATTCTTCTTGAGAACTTAAGTAATAGTTTGCAGTAACATAGATTGCGAAAACAGACCGATTATTTTTTCATTTGAAAAAGCCAGTTTGTATCTTTTTATACATGACATTTTTACATTAATTGAACTTGCAATTTCCTGGATTGCTTGGTTATCGATACGATTGTTTTTGTTCTTCTGATTTTTATCCTTCTGATTAACTATTACTTTTAAAGCCCAAAATATTTCAATATTCATTTTTTAGAGCTAGAAAAATTAGAAAAAAAGTCACATTTTCTATTTTTCAGCTCACGATGTCTGAACACAAACTAGTCATTATGTGTAATGTAAAATTCAACCGTTAATTTTCACCTAAAATGCGGTACGATGCGTCTTCTCGCGATATTTCATATGAATAACAGTTCAGAAATTGTTTACCACGAGATACGACCCTGTTCTCCCGGCTAATTTATTAGAAAGCTGATAATTGCACAAGCTGTTTGCGCGAAACATCTGGAAGAGTATCGCTATCAAATTAACGCAACGCATTCAATAAAGTAGTCGATAAACTTGAAAAAAACTTCCTAGCATGACTAAAGGATCATCGATCGACAATGACTACACTTTAATATCTGTCCGTATGAAAGGGACGAATGTCAAAAGCACGATAGGCGTTGCGATATAGTACAATCTTTGCGTATAAATAAATCACTTGGCTCCTCTTCCAGCATGCGCGCAGGAACATATAGAAATAGCAGGTCCGAGAGATTTTGTTTTGCCCCCTTTCTTTTCTCCCGCAGACTGAGGGGGAAAGTGATTTATCTAATGTCATTAACTTGCATCTACAGATTTTTCAATTTTATTTTGCATAAGACTCTTGAAAGTTAGAATAATATCATTTGGTAAAGTTAAGGCAGCTGTTGATTAATAACAAACGCATATGAAAACTGAAATTCTTCCAACAATGGGATCAGAGGTTATCGGAATCGCTTTTTTTATCTCCTTTTTTACACAAATCTCTTTTTTTCAAAGAATACGAGTTTACTTGATAATGATTAACAATATTTTGACAGATGGTGTCTTTCTTGCGCATGATTTTTCAGTCTATATGTAGATAATATACAATGAAAATGGTAATTCGTATATAATAATGCCATGATATCTTTCTTATTACGTCTGTGATGTGAATCTGATATTAATTTATGACGTGATGTGCATTATACTTTTGTAACACGAATAGATCGAATGAATAAAAGTGATCAACTTTTTTATTATTATTATTATATTATTCGAATCTTCTTCGAAAACTCGATATTCGGTTAAGACGTCAGAGTAATAATAATAAGAATAATAATAAAAGTTTTCTGCGATTTATTTCGAAGTCCGTTTTAAGCTGAATGAAACTCGGGCACACAAGTTTATTACAGCAAAATTAAATCGATTTTGGAAATCACTTTGATTGAGAGAATGGAATTAAACAGGAACATTTTTTTTATAAATAACGCATATCTGAGAATAATATGCGAGCGCGATAGATTTTTCATCCAAGTATGAAGAGATATAAAAATTCAGATCCATCTCGTTCATTTTACTCTTTGAATATTATTAAACGCAAACATATAATCATTGAATCATTGATTTATATTCTTCACATGTCACCGCGTTTTCAAACTGCATTGGACGATAAATATAATTGTCAGAAGCACATTTTATCGTCGTATATAATAACACACAATCTTATACCGAGAATTATCAAATTATGCCAATTTCGTAAGAACGATGCAACTATATACAAAACTGTAATTACGAGAGGCAGCTGACGTACGAAAAAAAAAAATTTTATCGAGTTTATTGCCTTGTAACCGAATCTGCAAATTATTCAAATTGATAATGGGTTTCTTTGAATTTAACATACGATAGTATCGTGTATCACATACATATGAACGATACATACCGGATGCTTGTTTACGTTAGTTGCATTCTTATCTTACGGTGCATAATGCCTTTCGCGAATTCGCGTTAATTGCAATTAATGAGATGATAATTTCTATCGTGTTCTCAAAAGTTCGTTGTTTGATTATTTATGTTACTTTTATACAGGATGTTCCCGGATAAAAGAATGGCCAAACTTGAAATATGAATTTAGGATTTGAAAGCCAAAAAAAAAAAAAAAAAAATTTCCTGCAGAAGTATGCTCGCAAACTCTTCGTTCAAGAAATATTGACTTCTTAAGTTACAGAACTATAGGAATGAATAATGTCGTTCAGCGGATTTAACACCATTAGATTTTTTGTATGGGGTACTCTGAAGCAAAAAGTGTATGAAGTGCCTGTTAATGATCTTTAATCATTAAAATGGAGGATAGTGCAAGCGTGCGAAAAAATTATAGACGCACAATATCAATCAACCACTCATTCTCTCATCAATAGGTGCAATGCTTGTCTCTGGAGGCTATCATTTTAAACAAAACAATTAATAATTAAATTTTGATTACTGTAAAGTAATAGAGGATAAACCTAGATTATTTCGAAATTATTCATTCTTAATAGTTCTTCAGAAGTCAATATCTCTTGAACGAAGCGTTTGCGAGCATACTTCCACAAGAAATTTTTTTTTGTTTTGGGATTCTAAATTCATATTTCATGTTTGGCCATTTAACCCAGAAACACCCTGTATATGTCATCATTTTTAATTTTCTTCTATTAATAAAAATTTTATTATAGAGCGAAGGGATAATGTGGGGTGAAAAGTATCTGTTAATAATATTGAAAATATTAGCGTAATCATGTTCTATAATTTTGCATAATTATGTAATTTAATTATATATTTTAGTTTATCTGTAATTTTCATCAGTAATTTAGAGCAATATCTCTCGTTTGTTTTGACAGTCGTGATTATTCTATCTTTTTAATTCCTATTATAATATCTTCACAGATATTTTTTACATAGATATTTCTACTTAACAATCTGCGTTTGTACGCATCAATTTTCGGGTTTAATGTCTATGATTTCGGGATAGAGATGAAATTCAATCGCTATGATACGATTTATCGCAAGACCGTTCATCGTAATGTCAGCTTCTACGGTTCTCGGGTTCTACAATCGAACTTCTCGTATCGATGTACCACAGGAGGAATTTGCATTCTCTTTCACGCGTGTATCGCATTATGCAAAGTCATTCTGTGACAGTCGATGAACAAAAGTAATTCAATATCGGCACATATTTCACACGGTGCGGTCTCCCACGTTAGTAATTATCCAGCAATTCACTTGAATAAACGCGACGCCCACTGCGGTTACATGAGATCATGTTAACAAGGTACAACACGACACAAACTTGGATGTGCCCTAAATGTGCTTAAGCTAGTTGAACTGAGGAGGTCAAAAGCAGAAGGAATGTTAGAGTAGTGTTCTTTTCTTATATTGATAGTATATATTTTGCCCCATGTTAATAAGAAGTGAGAAATTGAAATTTTTCGAGATGTTGAGTTGGACAGAACAATGATTTCAAGTTGAAGTAATATTTTATTATTTAAAGGATATATCGTTAAATTATTGTGAGAAACAATGGCTTCAATTATACTTGATTGGAAACCGCGATATCACATTGTTTCATTGTTACAAAATTAATTGTTACGCCAATTATAATAATTTGTTCTAACGTTCCTAATAGACACTTTCAGAAAACATTAAAGTATTTTATTGAATATATCTAACAATATGATTTTTGTTTCTAATCGATATTAGGAGAGTTTTCCATTTCATATATATTTTTAATGTCAACGAAGATTTTGAATAGAATATGTACGTTTATATAGATGACAGAGCACATACATAGCATCCGTTTGTGCCATGATCATTTTTCGATCATGGAATCGTTATTGATAGAAAAAAACTTTGCTCTTTACCTCCTCGATTAAAATTAGCGATTAGTATACGTCGTATTGTCGAAAATTGTATTCGGAGATATATCACTAATACGTAATCAATTTTCACAGGTACTCTCTATGAGCGAGGAAGTGAGACGAGTCCTCTACGCGAACAGTGCCATCTCCCTGGACAACGAAATCATCGTGCCCGATCTCATCGGTACGACTGAAATACTCAGCGACGAGCATAGGGAACAGCTCTGTCGTCATCTACCTGCGAGGGCGGAGGGTTATCATTGGACTCTCGTCTTCAGCACCAGCCAGCATGGCTTCAGCCTCAACAGCATGTATCGAAAAATGGCGAAAATCGAGAGTCCGATCCTATTAGTCATCGAGGATACCGAAGGCAACGTGAGTCTCTTATTTGTTAATTTAAACTATAGAAATAGGAGGAATGGAGACCGATTGGTTTTAATTTGATAGAGAGATGCAGTTTTGAAAAATTAACCTTGGTACGAGAGTAATACATATGTTGGCGATTCTGCGAGAGAGCACGTATTTATATATTATATTTTATTCTATATAATAACGTTAGAACGCGCATATATAATGTTCTACACGTATCATATATTAAAAATTTGCAATATAAGATACTTTGTACAAATATAATTAACAGAAATAATTTCTTGTTTTTCTATTAAAAAGATTACAGTAAAAATTAATCATATATATATTAGAAAAATCGACACATTCAGAGAGTATAGTGAAACGTCGAGACTAGTCGAGTCGCTTAATTAGAAAGTTTTGCGGTCATCATAATTAACTTAAGCGAAACATTAACATGCATTTACACACAAAGTCGTATGCTTGCGCATTTACTCGCTTTGTGAACGTTTTCCATCCATTTAAATTGGTTTTCTATTGGCTTGTTCACTCAGGCTCTTTATATGGAACAAACACGCAATTTATTTATTAGTCGTACGATATTTTTTTCTTCGATTTTATAGTTTGTCACTTTATTTTATTACAGGTGTTTGGTGCATTAACATCGTGCGCCCTACATGTGAGCGATCACTTTTATGGTACCGGCGAATCCCTGCTCTTCAGGTTTACGCCAAGGTTCCAATGTTTCAACTGGAGCGGCGACAATCTATACTTCATCAAGGGCAACAACGAGAGTTTAGCAATCGGTGCCGGAGAGTAAGTGTTTTTCATCTTTCGCTTTTTGTCACTTCTTTTTCTGTCGATCGAGAGCTTCACGAAGTTGTTTGTTTTATCGTTTTTTTTAGTGGCAAGTTCGGACTCTGGTTGGACGGTGACTTGTACCAAGGCAGAACGCAGTCCTGCAGTACGTATGGCAACGATCCGTTGGCACCGCGCGAAGACTTTGTTGTCAAGACACTGGAATGTTGGGCATTCATATAGGACACGGCCTCATGCCCCCAGCCCGTTACTCCTTCGCCCTCTCCACAACCTAATTTAACCTGAACTGGTGAGCCTTATGAAGGTTTCGTTCCCCCTTCCCTTGTCTAGGAGAGATTAGAGGAAGACTAATGATTCTAAGAGATTGTCAGACAAGTTAAATCGTGTCGATGTTGCCACGATACTAATTACCTCGATCGTCATTTGGGAATTCCTCGCCCAATGTTAGACACGATGATTCTCCCAGAAGAAAAGAATGAATCGTCAATGTCGACATGAAGGGACAATGATGACATTGCCTGAAGATGGTGAAATTGACGAGAAGCAGCCTCGAAAGGGATGCGGACGGTAAAAGGAAAGAGGTTGTCATCCAAAATTATGCGATTGTAGCGCGTGCCATTTACACGCGGATTTATGTATCACGTAGCTACTGATTATCGTTAATTGTCCCTCACTCCTCTGTTTTTTTAAGTTGGCGTATTTATTATATTTTTTATATTTTATTGAATGATCTTTGCTCGTTAATTTGATTTTGTAAGTTGGCCGAGAGTCGAAGAATTATTATTACTTTATACGATAATCCTTACTTCGAACTAGTCGTGAGTTTATGACACCTCTAACGCCGATATAAAGATGATGATGATGATAATATTGATGATAATTAAGATGATAATGATGATGATGATAATGATTATAATAATAATAATGATGATGATGAAAGAATGAAAGTGTGAATGATTGAAAACGATATGGATGGTAAATGCGCAAGGCGAGATATATAATGTTTGAAAGAAAATAATTTACGATTCAACATGATGAAAAACTAACAGTTTGTTGATGTGTAGATAATGTAGATAGTAAATGTAAATATAAATATATA
>NW_021852343.1:1031519-1034479 GCF_003651465.1 Formica exsecta
ATACATACATACATATATACATACATATATATATATATACATACATATATATATATATACATACATATATATACACTATGATTGTACTGCTATGATTGATTTCGACGGTACAGTAGTAGAGAGAACTCTTTGCCAAACACTGTGTAGCTTGTCATGTATAAAGCAGATGTTTATTAACACGAAGAACGTACACAATACGCATATATATACATATTACATGCATACACATGGATTGATACACAGATTAGGGGAAGTGTGCTCTCGTGCGACCGGATGATCTATGATCTGAAAATATAAAATAGTCTTAGTAGAGAAAGAGATACCTCGTGCTAATCTTACATTTATGAGAGAAAAACTAAGAGAAACCGGCAGACAAAAAAAAGTCAATGATGTGCAAATTGAATCGAGTCGAAGCGTATTCGTGAATCTTGTCGTCAGTAATTAATAAATATGCTTTGGAATCACGAGTGACTACAACGAACACTCATGCCTGTGCCTGCTTCGCTCTCTTTGTCTCCCTCCGTTAAACATACACGCGATTACTGAAGCGAGTTTTGACTTTCGAGCATGAATCCATCTTAGTACCAGCGTACGAATTCCCCGATGTAAAAAAAAGATCGATCATCATAGAGATAGCGTATCTCGAACGAATAAAGAATCGTCGCGTTCGTTTAAATTTAGACTGACTTTGTACGACCCTATACTACACACGCAATCGTACACTGTCCGAGCTTATAATCTCTGTCGCGCGAGTATCGCGAGGAAGCGCGAGCGTTTTTCAAGATAATTGAACATGTGTATACTCGATCGTCACTATTTAGCGCGCCTCGTCGATTTGCAAAGAAAGAAGGAACAAAATTTTGTACACGCGCGAGATCGGACAAACTCTCCTAGAACGTTAGGTCACAAGTTATTGTGCTGAATTGCAATCATTTGAGAAGGTCCACTTTGATGCGTGCCACGTTATAAATCCACATTGTGACAACCTTGAATGAATTACGACACGTTTTATACCACGTAGACTTAATAACAATACCGCCATATCTCTCTCTCCCCCTCCTATAATTACTTTAGATAAAATTTGTACTTCGCGGTCACGCGTTGTATCGTTTCTATAAACTTCGGATTTCGGATCTTCGTAATCTTAACAAAGCGTTTCTCTGTTGATTGATTGCCGTGTAACAGAGGCGCTTAACGACGACCAAGAGTGCTTATTATATTAAACAACACATGTGAGCACAATAAAATACAAAACTTTTGATCTATCTTTACCTATTTCTCTCTCTCATACATACACACATATACACACACACACACACACATCTTTTCTCTCGATGTAAGGCCATAAAAAAACTGAGTTCGAAAGACTGAGCAGCCGATCCAAAATATCACGAAAAAAGAAAAAAAGAAGTGTTCGCGCACTGGTTACAAGACGAATTAAAAGAAAAGAAACGATAAGCATGTAATCAAAGCTATCAATTGGCCGATTGATGGAGCACTTGATGAAAAATTCTATCTAGATTGAGATCGACACGATTCTGATGAATCTAGGATCTGTTCTTTACAGCTGAACTGGCTGTACTGCACTCAAAGTTTATCTTTTTTCTTCCAATATGGAGAGAAAAAAGATAAATTCTGAATTCTAGTGCAGCCAGTTCAGTTATAAAAAACAGACCCCAAATTTTCTGTATTAATGTGTGTGTGAAACAGACATGATGAAAGAACGTTAAAAGAGTAAACTATTATGCCAATCAAATCGTGAGAGAGAGAGAGCCCACAATAAATACAGAAATTATTTCGCGTGCGCTAGATCTAACAAAATCTCTCGAGTTATCGAGATTGCAGTTTCGATCCTCGCGAGTTCGACGAAGCACGAACAAAATATTCTACGGCTTACTAGGGTGATAATTTTGAATCTTAATCGTACTTTTTGACGTGCGACACACGATAACACGTTATATACGATTAGCGTTGCTTAGAGCACAAATTAGAATTTAGGCGTAACCTTGTGATATTAAGTAAAACAAGGAAAAAAAGAATTGTGCTTTCGTAGATGATTTGTTGAATCGCTTCGATGGTACACAATTGCACGTGCGACATCATCACACGCGCGCGCACACACATATATACACATACAAACATATCCCTCAAGGTAGAGGTCCTTCCTCTTCCGCTTCCTTGATTGCGAAGCGCGCGTGCG
Organism: Formica exsecta; assembly: GCF_003651465.1. NCBI lineage: Eukaryota > Metazoa > Arthropoda > Insecta > Hymenoptera > Formicidae > Formica > Formica exsecta. Next base: position 1,033,720 of record NW_021852343.1, read on the forward strand.
GCAGCGGGAACATTGCTCGAGAAATCTATAGAGCAATTTTTTTTTTCACCGGGGATTTGAAACAGTACGAAAAGGGTAATAGTATTACATACGCGAAAGCGAGAAAGAGCGAAGTATGTGCATCTGCGACGGCAGATAACAATAATGATAAGCCAAATGAGATGCTTGAGAAAAAAAAGAGTATTCACGTGACCCTCGCCTTAATGTAAAAAATCAAGATGTTAATGTGCATTGTAAAAAAAAATAAAATTAAGTATATCTGGGGGAAATAAACTTTCTGTTGATTATTTATTTTTGTTTTCGCACGCGTCTTTTATGTGTTTTATTTATTGCATTCGTAATGTCTAATTATAAATACAACTATTATAACAATAATGTATGCACGAGATCCTTCAGAGTGATACAAATATTTATAAGTTTTATCTTACACTCGCAGATACCGGATCTGTTAATTAATAGCCGTATTAGTGTGTTTGATCATGTGCCATATTATTGCAAACACGCGTCGATATCGTACATTGCCATGTATTAATGGGAGTGGTACTTCTCGCTATCATTCTCGGATGAGATCTGATACTTTTCTCCTTCCACGAAGCGTCTCTTGTGTATCGAATTTAGAAATATGACAAATACAAATATACTATCTGAAGAGGTAAGCGGTATTACCTCTGTAGAAGTAAATTAAAATGTACCCAGTGGCGGATTATTTATTAGACACAGTAATTATCTGTAGCCTCTCGTATAAATCTCGGAAATGTAC
>NW_021852343.1:1035846-1043938 GCF_003651465.1 Formica exsecta
ACACACACACACACACACACACACACACACACACACACACACACACACACACACACACACACACACACACACACACACACACACACACACACACACACACACACACACACACACACACACACACACACACACACACACACACACACACACACACACACACACACACACACACACACACACACACACACACACACACACACACACACACACATCTTTTCTCTCGATGTAAGGCCATAAAAAAACTGAGTTCGAAAGACTGAGCAGCCGATCCAAAATATCACGAAAAAAGAATGACCCAAGTGTTCGCGCACTGGTTACAAGACGAATTAAAAGAAAAGAAACGATAAGCATGTAATCAAAGCTATCAATTGGCCGATTGATGGAGCACTTGATGAAAAATTCTATCTAGATTGAGATCGACACGATTCTGATGAATCTAGGATCTGTTCTTTACAGCTGAACTGGCTGTACTGCACTCAAAGTTTATCTTTTTTCTTCCAATATGGAGAGAAAAAAGATAAATTCTGAATTCTAGTGCAGCCAGTTCAGTTATAAAAAACAGACCCCAAATTTTCTGTATTAATGTGTGTGTGAAACAGACATGATGAAAGAACGTTAAAAGAGTAAACTATTATGCCAATCAAATCGTGAGAGAGAGAGAGCCCACAATAAATACAGAAATTATTTCGCGTGCGCTAGATCTAACAAAATCTCTCGAGTTATCGAGATTGCAGTTTCGATCCTCGCGAGTTCGACGAAGCACGAACAAAATATTCTACGGCTTACTAGGGTGATAATTTTGAATCTTAATCGTACTTTTTGACGTGCGACACACGATAACACGTTATATACGATTAGCGTTGCTTAGAGCACAAATTAGAATTTAGGCGTAACCTTGTGATATTAAGTAAAACAAGGAAAAAAAGAATTGTGCTTTCGTAGATGATTTGTTGAATCGCTTCGATGGTACACAATTGCACGTGCGACATCATCACACGCGCGCGCACACACATATATACACATACAAACATATCCCTCAAGGTAGAGGTCCTTCCTCTTCCGCTTCCTTGATTGCGAAGCGCGCGTGCGGCAGCGGGAACATTGCTCGAGAAATCTATAGAGCAATTTTTTTTTTCACCGGGGATTTGAAACAGTACGAAAAGGGTAATAGTATTACATACGCGAAAGCGAGAAAGAGCGAAGTATGTGCATCTGCGACGGCAGATAACAATAATGATAAGCCAAATGAGATGCTTGAGAAAAAAAAAGAGTATTCACGTGACCCTCGCCTTAATGTAAAAAATCAAGATGTTAATGTGCATTGTAAAAAAAAATAAAATTAAGTATATCTGGGGGAAATAAACTTTCTGTTGATTATTTATTTTTGTTTTCGCACGCGTCTTTTATGTGTTTTATTTATTGCATTCGTAATGTCTAATTATAAATACAACTATTATAACAATAATGTATGCACGAGATCCTTCAGAGTGATACAAATATTTATAAGTTTTATCTTACACTCGCAGATACCGGATCTGTTAATTAATAGCCGTATTAGTGTGTTTGATCATGTGCCATATTATTGCAAACACGCGTCGATATCGTACATTGCCATGTATTAATGGGAGTGGTACTTCTCGCTATCATTCTCGGATGAGATCTGATACTTTTCTCCTTCCACGAAGCGTCTCTTGTGTATCGAATTTAGAAATATGACAAATACAAATATACTATCTGAAGAGGTAAGCGGTATTACCTCTGTAGAAGTAAATTAAAATGTACCCAGTGGCGGATTATTTATTAGACACAGTAATTATCTGTAGCCTCTCGTATAAATCTCGGAAATGTACACTCTCTTACTAAATTTATCCTTGTAATAATTCAATTTCACAAACCAAAAATTAGTAAATTAATACTCGATATTTTAGTTTTAAACGAAAAATTTTTTTAAATAATATATGAGTTTTGATATGTAATATCAAAAATCATATATTATTTAAAAAAATTTTTGAGAATGCCGCATGATTCAGGAATCTCAATATTTCTCTTTTATATATATATATATAAAAGAGAAATATTGAGATTCCTGAATCATGCGGCATTCTCAGAAATGCCGCTTTTGATCCGCCACTGAATGTACCAAACGGGACTTTAAAAAGTGCTAACTGTAACGAAAGATTTTGACATTTCCCACATATGTATACATATGTATTTCGCATATATTTCTAAGATATTTCTTGCAAAAAATCGCTAAAAGAATGATTATACAATTTCGCTGCGTATTATATCTTCCGGTAGCAAAAAATAAACGACACTGTTTCGTTGAATTGAACAGTGTGACGAATTTCTGCCTAAGAGAAATGTCACGGCGCATTATGCATGTCTTTTTCATAAATGCGTCCCGATGAATTATTGTTATAAATATTTTAAAGATGAAATATATATACGCAACATCATTTTATTTACTTGAAGGTAAAAAGAAGAAAAAAATTATCACATTCTAAGAGATAGGACACATTGCTTCTGTGTCCAAACTGCAGAATGATAAACTAGCCTGGTATACAAGGATATACAGGATGTTCCATTTCACTCACCATCTTACTTGTTTTTGATAATCGTCGTATCCGAATTAGAAAATGGTTTTAGCTTAATAAAGATTTAATGGAAAATTCAATTACGGAAATAATCAATAGAAGCATGACATTTAAAATAAAATGAAAATTTATGTTCAAAAATATTAAGTATAAAAAATAGAAAAAAAGAGATAGTATGTGAATGTCAACCAATTTTTGTAATAACATATATTATGGAACACCCTGGATATATTTATACTCTATAAAACTATACGAATGTATATAGAGTTTAGAGTATATGTATATATATAAGTGATAGATGAGACTAGCGCGGGATTCTTCACGCTAAAAATCATACGCTCGGTATCGGCATAATATGTATATCTATTTACCTACAAAACACATACGTGTAGTCGATATTAGCAGTCGTTAATAAACTAAATATGAAAAAAAGAGATCGAAGATAGAAAAAAAAGGGGGGCGGGACAAACTCAAGCAAGCAGCACAACAAGGAGACACATACCCTCGGTATACACATTGTCAATTAGATTCAGACTGACTGCAGGGAGACTTGAATACGCATAAACAGTTCGATGTTCTTCGATGTTTAGCTAGATAAAGTTGTCGTCCTCGTTAAAATGAGCACGTCATTGAGAATACGAGTCGACGTATCTAACACGGGCCAGTGGCGTAAACATGAAGTGATTAGCGGCTAATGGGACCCATTTGACACATTACAAAAAAAATATTCTAATATATATATATACATATATATATTATCAATTACAGAGAGAGAGAGAGAAAGTAGAGAGCATCAGAGAATTTATTTGAGATAAGACACAAGCCAATGGTTGGTCTTAACGCAGTTGTCAGCGCACAAGCCACTTTGGTCTCGCTACGGAACCACATAATTAATGCAGTGTACGCTACGTTATCAGTGTGTGCGTCTATTCACAATACAATTATACACAGCTACTTGTAAAGAAAAATCTCGTGTTTCTTGTTGAGAAATTCTGAATGTTTTTAACCGATGCTTTGGGGAAAATTCTATTGCGTTTGCTTTGCACTGTCGTGTGTGAACAGCTATCGTAAAGATTAATTGAAGTTAACTGAGATTTAACTGCGTGATTTATTATCTTTTCTTTTTTGGTTGCCGTCTGTCTTTAGGAAAGACAAAACGTCGGCTTAAACGTCAGTTAACTTTAATTAATGTTAAGCGAAACGATCCCCTGTTGCATAAATGTTTAATCGGCTGTTAATGTAGACAAATATTTGTAGAAACTGTTCTTATATACGATCAGAAAGCTGTTTGGTTCACAATAACAAAAATTCGCATAATTGATGTAACGTTCGTAGCGATTTCTGTGTTGAGATCCCAAGTTCTAGTGTGGAGGACGACGTAAAGTTCGAAATGATGGGAAACGTGAAAAGGGATGGGAAACGTATTGATGCGGACGTATCGCGGGATGAATCCTGATGTCTGACATGTCTGGATGAGTTACTCGTGACTCGTGGTACCAAATGCCGAAGTTCCGTCTGCAGCTTCTCGACCTCGTCGAGACGCACCAGGATATCGTCGATACTATCTTTGGCCATTTCGGAGCTTCGATAATTACACAATTACATCTTGAATGTTATTTTTATTGGATATTATTTTCCTTGAAAATTTTGTTTCTTTCACAAAATACGATTGAATGATCTTCAACGTGAAGATCATTCACGTTTTGACATTAAGCGATGCGATGTTATTTGCCGGCGAGGCATATCGTCGATTAGTAATCTCTACTGTTTCTATATTTATAATTTTGAAGACATTGAAAAAATAGATGATTTATCAATATTTTATAGTTATCAATATTCTAATTTATGGTATATTTAATATTATGTATAAAAAAGAAAATTTTTTCGCATATTTTAACTTATATAAAACAGATCTAAGACCAAAGCAAAAGTATAAAAAATTGTCATAACCGAGTCAATCGACCAACACTAAGATTGTAAGATTTACTTTTTCGTAAATAATAATGAAACATAATACATACACGCTTGTATTTAAAATGATATATTTACATTTATATATAAAACAGAAATATAGACAGAGCAGAGTTTTATTGAACTCGATGGCAACGTTCCAAAATATGCATGAGCATTTCGATGTAAGGAAATTTCCAGTACAATATCAGAGATTTTCGACGCGGTGCGTTGTAACGAGATCTCACTGTATGTTATGAAAGAGAGAGCGACATATGCTCGGCGCGACTAGTAAAACTATTAAAAATAAGTTTTGCGAGACAAGGGAAATCTGACAGTTTTGTAAAATCCAAAACAATGTGACATATCCGCTGAAAAGAAGAACAATTTTATGCCAATATATATACATATACATAATCCAATTAAATAATTAATGTCTCGTATATATAGATAACTGCTGAATACCGCGTTTATTGTAATAATAATTCAATGCTGTTTTTTTGCGTCGGATTCACAAAGGAAAGAAAGAGTCACGGCATTTCTTTCTTCTATCAATTACACATTATGTTGAAACAAGCGCTGAAATAATATCTGTTATAAATGTTGGTGAAACCGAGAAAGCGGATATATGGTACATAAAAAGCAATTCTTTGATATATTTAATTTAAATGCGGATCATGTGCAGAGAAACAATAGTAAATTTTTCTTTATATCCCTAGCGCCGGGAAAGTTCGCATAGAGAGAGAGAGAAGGAGAACCAGAGATTCAGGATAGATATTTATGATATAAAAAAGAAAAATGCAAAATATGTAATACCATACTTCTGAGACTGTTGATTTTTATTTCCCATTTCCAACATCTGACAAGTTTTCCTTGGTCACTCATATTTCTATATTCTTATAAAATTCTATGTGATTAATATTATTTTTAATATTAATTGGAAACTTTTTAATTAGGTAATATTTTACAGAATTAAAATAATATTATCAGTATATAACATATAAAAAATGGACATCTCAAATAATATACTTATAATACCAAAATGCTAAAATGTTCTAATATTAATAAATGATACAAATATGAATATTTAATTAACATTTTGGTTTTATATTTTATTATTTGTAATAAAAAGCATAGCATATTAAAAATTTCGTACACAATATTAAATATCCGATTGAGAAATTGAGAAATATTATTTTACAACTAAAACTACATTACTTTATTTATAAATATTTAAGCTTCTAATTCGCAAACTTTAGATATAGACAATTAAACAAAGTTAAAATAATCTATTAAAAATCTAATTTATACTAAAGCAACAACAATGATACCAATAAAAAGTATAATTATCACTATCCAATAACCACATGTACGGTCTTTGGAATGGATATTACGGACCTGTTGAGTTTTATTAATCAAAGACTCATCAGTCCTGTCCATATGATCAGCCAAATCATCAATTATTTCTATATTACAATGGAAATAAGTTTAAGGAAGATCTATTTTTACATGGAAAAATGTATTATCTCAATACAAAATCTATTATACTACTTACCATTTTGATGATCCACCTCATTGTTAATAGTTTGTCCAATCTCCTTTTGACGAGTAATCACTTTACATAACTCTTCTAAGCCTTTGTCTTGTTCTATAAGAAATTATACAATTATAAATTATGAGAAGTGTATAGTGGTTAATTCTTTCTTTAAGAATTGTGTGTGTATATATATATAATTATTACCTTTCAATATTTGCTCTTGATGATTCATAATATCACCAACAGATACTTGTACATTTAACGGTTTGTCATCATCATCATCATCATCATCAATAGCCCAAGAAGTAGTGCCACCATCAGCGAAAACTGATGAACCTGCTCTTAATAAACTAGCACGCGACGATACGTAATCAATTGTATGCGGCTCATACAATTTTTGTAGCTGAATGTTTTTACTTTGTAATTGTTCCACTTGCCTTGTCCTCCGCTCAGCTTCCTCAAATGTTCTATCATATAATTGCATTTTAAGGAATTTATCAATTCAAAATTATTTGAAAGCACTCCAAAGTATAAAAAAATTAATATATACATATTACATATAGAGATAAAAGGATACATTGTTCTTAATTTGGATGCTTCTTCCACTTTGCTCTTTAATTGCTGAACTTCTCGTGTATATTGTTTCATACGCAATCTTATATTGGCAGACAAGCTGGCATAAACCTTTGATGCCTTTGGTTCTCCTTCACGCAGAGTAAGCTGCTCCATAATCTCACGGAACAACTTTTCACATGCGTCATATTCCGTAAGCCTAATGACACATGAATTTAATCAAATTTTTAAGTGCAGGGGATAATTGAAAATTAAATTGGTTAATATATAATAACTAGTTACAAAATATATAGAGATAATATTATCATTTAAAACTTGTAAACAAAAATGTGATATATATAGGTTATAAATAGCCAAATATATGTATATAAGAATACATAAAGAGTACATATATTATAAATTACCAAGGGTCGATTCCTTCTATATTGACAAGTGCCATTTTCGTTGACGCAAATGCAGTTATATTGTTACTCCACAGAATATAAGAAATATTTTAAAAGACGTCCGTTAAGGAAAACATTATCTTCTTGATACTCAACGAATGCATTAAAGCTATATTATTTTTGGATAGCTATACCCAAAAAATTATTCGAAAAAGTAATAATAATAACATCTACGTTATATGATACAATATAATAAAACACGATTTTGTAAATAATATGACTTGAATAAGATGACTTAGAGTTTAGAGATTTAAATAACCTCAAAGTCACAATACTGTCAAACTTTCAAAGCTATATGTCAATTGTCACGATGTATGAATATCTAGATATGATGCGTTCAATCTGATTTAGGCATAGACGATATACTATTAAGATCGTATCCAACTAGTTGAAGATACAATATCAATAAAATCACAAATTTTTTGAACGTTATTATAATTTTTAATATTTGCCCTACATTTCCTGATCAAAGTGAGACATTTTTACATTATGACCGATCGTTAAAAAGTTTAAAATTATACCATATAGTATAATATTTTATTTTGCAACATGTGTTATTTCACATCTTTATTCGATTTTTTTATATAAATGATTATAGTTTTTTAATCGACGTAACTCGCCGCGGATAAGTCGCGCAGTGCATTTGTTCCTTGTACTCTTCTGGGTTTTCTATTCCCCGGATAATGGTACGGAACAGTCAATCTGTTATCGTCCACAAAGCAATAATTCAACTTCTTCATAATTCGCTCGATAAGCGTTGATATTTCTTTTCTGTCACGACTCCGTCTTCTTCTTAGGCATGATCGTACGTCTTGCGGTTTCGCCGTTTCTGCCGCGTGAATTTGAATGGCGGATGTCTGCACAGATGAGGGTACTGTGAATGCAGGAATTGGAAGAAACTAAGAAAAATTAATAATGCTAGTCGAAAAAAGCATTGAAATTTATATTTAAATTTTTTTCTCATTATATTGTGATATAATTATTTATTTAATATT
>NW_021852343.1:1043976-1066764 GCF_003651465.1 Formica exsecta
TATATATATATGTATATAAATAACGTTATATTACAATACGCACGTGCTCGCTTATTCTCTCTCTCTCTCTTCTTTTTTTCTCTCTATAGCATTTCATATATTTAATATGTTAAGTACAAAGATTTTACAACAATCTGAGAGCAAATATTATAAAAATCCTGAGTACCTCATAACTGAAATATCCATAAGCAGCTCTAAGTTATTCTTGATTGTTGTTTATTGATTTTTTTATTGCAGATATATTACTGATTTCATTAACATTTTCATTGACAATTTTATATACAAACACTTGATATATAATCTCAAGATATCTTATCGTTTATTCATCGTAGACATATCGTTCTGTTTCAACCAATATTCTTTAATCATGTCGGCGCCTTTCTCGCCGATCATGATTGTCGGCGCGTTTGTGTTTCCGCTCACAATATTCGGCATGATCGAGGCATCAATCACGCGAAGCCCAGCCACACCGTAGACCCTGAGCTGTGGATCGACAACGGCCTCGGGATCCGAATAAGCTCCCATTTTACAAGTTCCTACAGGATGATAAATCGTGACGCTATAATGCCTAATCATGCATTCCCAATAATCATCAGTAAAAATCGGAAAATGTTCGCATCCTGGAAACTGTTGCGAGTTTAATTCGCTTCCGAATCGTTTGAAAGCACTGGTTCTACTCAGAGCCACGCTGATCTTTACTCCTTCGATCAATGTGGCAATATCTTCCCGTTCTGTAAAATAGTTCGGATAAATGACGGGATGATCAAACGGATCCGTGCTGCGTAGTTTGATCATACCGCGACTCTTTGGTCGCAGCAGCATAGGAATCACGCTCCAAGCATCCTTGTTGTTGATCGGCCCGAAAACCGCATCATAAAAGCGCTTCGTTAAACCATGTATCTTTCTTATTTGTGCACCGCTGTCCGAATTAGTCGAGCCAGAGACGAAATGCAGTTCAATGTCGGGAAAGTCTAACGAGGCGTTCGTATATTTAGTGTTGACGAAAGCAATACCCTCGACACCACCTAATATTGTCAGGGGTCCATCACCTAGCACAGCGTACTGCATCGCTGTTTGTATACTTTGCAATCGATCTTGTATTATAGATATTTCTTGATTGATCAGGAACGCGAGTCCGCCTAAGCCAACATGATCCTGGAGATTATAGCCGACCTGGAAGTGCAAGAATTTTGTAATAAATAAAATAGAAATTGCTAAATTGGGGGGAAGGATTTTTTAAATGTTATCTAGAGTATTATATACATACATATAGTGTAAAGTTATAATAAATATTTAGAAGTGTAGATCTAGAAAGACACTAAATTTCTTGCACTAACCCTGCTATCTTGAACCACGGGAATCCCGAGCTTCTGCAAATGTTCCTTTGGCCCGATTCCGCTTAACATTAAAAGTTGTGGGGAATTAACCGCGCCGGCAGATAATATTATTTCTTTGTTCGCACGTATCCGAAACACCTTACCATCTCTGACGAATTCTATTCCGTAAGTACGCTTTGATTGGGGGTGCACCAGCACTTTAGTCACGTGCGTGTGCATTGCTACGTGCAAATTCTTTCTGAGTCTGGCTGGTCTGAGAAACGCTTTCGCACTTGAACAACGACTACCACGCCTGATGGTGCCTTGAGCGATCATGAAACCAGTCTGATACTTTCCATTAATATCGCGATTCTCGTAGCCCATTTCTTGGCCGGCCTGAACAAAGGCTGCGGCCAGAGGTGTGTGCCATGGTGCCTCCTGAACTGTCAAGTGCCCGCCGCTCGCGTGATACGGGGTGCGAATCAAATAAGGATTTTTGTTGTCCTCGGATTTTTTGAAGTAGTACAGGACGTCGCGCGAACCCCAGCCGGTACAACCTTGCTGCTCCCATATGTCATAGTCACGTTTATTGCCTCTAATATACAACATGTAATTTAATACACTCGATCCTCCAATCACTTTGCCACGTGGCCAATTGCAACGTTTATTTTCCATCGCTAGAAATATTTAATAATATACAGAAAAGGAAAAGAGAGAGAGAGAGAAATACTTGCTGAATTTAAAAAAAAGAAGAGATAATAGAAGTACTATAAAAATTACCTAAACAAACACCATCCTGTGGTTCCGTCTTGTATTGCCAGTCAAGTTGACTGAGTTGCAAATAACCCGCAAGTAAAGGAACGTCTGAGATCTCCGTTTCGTCACCCCCTGCTTCCAGCAATAGTACGTTCCAATCTTTGATCTCAGACAGACGGCTCGCAACTACAGCTCCTGATGCCATAAAAAAGAAGAAATATTTATATCAGAATTATTAGTCAATAACAAAAATTTCTAATGAACGTACCTGCACTACCACCCCCTACCACTATAAAATCATACGTAGGCAGTAGTATTTCCGATGGCATGTCGATCGGCGACGCTTCATTGTCTAAAGCTTCGTATTGGAAGTAGACAAGCGCTGCGGCAAGAATCGGAAAAAACCATGACAGTCCGCTGGAGGCTGAAGTCAAACCTCCTGCTAAAATGCTTTCGACACCCATTTTATTTTGCCGTAGTGTTTTTTACTAGTGCACTGGACTAGTGAACTGGAATTTAAAATTGTATAACACACATAAGTAAATATTTATTCTATCACAATAGAACCCGGATAAGTTTGTTTCGGATAACTTTAGTACCTCTTCGCATGTACTTTCATCAACGTGTCTATTTCATATCATAACGAGCAGATCACGACACAAACCAACTCATTGTACTGCTGGAATGAAACTAATACCTGCGCAACCATCACATTAGAAATTGACGAAGAGCCAGCTCACCTGGCTCAATCTGAACGATCTCGATGCGAACTGAATATCAATTACTCGTGAAACTTTTAACTGTTAAATAATTTTGAACTAACTTTGGCATGCATATGAGATTCGTGTTTAGAAAATTATCTAATTTATCTAAATTTTGCTACTTATAAAAAATACGTTTAGTAATTTCATAATATTTTTGAATTTGTGATGACTGATTAACATACATTAAGTATTAAGTATCCTTCGTCATCTTTTAAAGATGAATTTTATTCAAATAATCGATAACACATGTTTGATAATTGTTTCTCAATTATATCAATCACAACGCTTTATAATCAATAAATTTAGACTTTTATATTTTAGTTTATAGATAATGCATGTTCATTTGAAAATTTTATCTGTTTTTGGCAGCTGATATAAGAACATACGTGATATTTATTCTAACATATTAAAAGTCCCTACCACTATAAAATCATACGTAGGCAGTAGTATTTCCGATGGCATGTCGATCGGCGACGCTTCATTGTCTAAAGCTTCGTATTGGAAGTAGACAAGCGCTGCGGCAAGAATCGGAAAAAACCATGACAGTCCGCTGGAGGCTGAAGTCAAACCTCCTGCTAAAATGCTTTCGACACCCATTTTATTTTGCCGTAGTGTTTTTTACTAGTGCACTGGACTAGTGAACTGGAATTTAAAATTGTATAACACACATAAGTAAATATTTATTCTATCACAATAGAACCCGGATAAGTTTGTTTCGGATAACTTTAGATAGACGATATACTATTAAGATCGTATCCAACTAGTTGAAGATACAATATCAATAAAATCACAAATTTTTTGAACGTTATTATAATTTTTAATATTTGCCCTACATTTCCTGATCAAAGTGAGACATTTTTACATTATGACCGATCGTTAAAAAGTTTAAAATTATACCATATAGTATAATATTTTATTTTGCAACATGTGTTATTTCACATCTTTATTCGATTTTTTTATATAAATGATTATAGTTTTTTAATCGACGTAACTCGCCGCGGATAAGTCGCGCAGTGCATTTGTTCCTTGTACTCTTCTGGGTTTTCTATTCCCCGGATAATGGTACGGAACAGTCAATCTGTTATCGTCCACAAAGCAATAATTCAACTTCTTCATAATTCGCTCGATAAGCGTTGATATTTCTTTTCTGTCACGACTCCGTCTTCTTCTTAGGCATGATCGTACGTCTTGCGGTTTCGCCGTTTCTGCCGCGTGAATTTGAATGGCGGATGTCTGCACAGATGAGGGTACTGTGAATGCAGGAATTGGAAGAAACTAAGAAAAATTAATAATGCTAGTCGAAAAAAGCATTGAAATTTATATTTAAATTTTTTTCTCATTATATTGTGATATAATTATTTATTTAATATTATTTATTATATACTAGAGAGAGAGAGAGAGAGAAAGAGAGAAAGAGAGTTAATGAATTAATGGATGCTAATACACCACACTTATTTAAATTCATGCCATTTTTATTTTCGGATAGCCGCATGCTTGATCTCTCGCCAGTTATGCGCTGCGTTTTCTCTCTAGCTACGATTTTCGATGTCCTGCTCCTTAATTCATTTCTAATTACTTCTTGCGAATCCTTGGCCGCGCGATTTGCGGCAATGCCTTTCGTCAGCCTCGTCGATACCTTTGAACTCGCTACGGAAGTCGAGGCCAAAGAGTTTCCTGCACGCGATCTCGCAACACTTTTATCGGTACTCTTTAACAGATTCTTAAAGATATTTGTCTCTCTTGCGGATGATGATTCGCGTTGAGAAGATCCCCGCGCACTTTTCAGATTCATTGTCGAGGATCGATTACCACTCGACAATTTGTCGTTGAGGTTTAATTGCGCGGCTGACTTTTGCATTCGCTCGTTTCTGGAGGACGACGTAAAGTTCGAAATGATGGGAAACGTGAAAAGGGATGGGAAACGTATTGATGCGGACGTATCGCGGGATGAATCCTGATGTCTGACATGTCTGGATGAGTTACTCGTGACTCGTGGTACCAAATGCCGAAGTTCCGTCTGCAGCTTCTCGACCTCGTCGAGACGCACCAGGATATCGTCGATACTATCTTTGGCCATTTCGGAGCTTCGATAATTACACAATTACATCTTGAATGTTATTTTTATTGGATATTATTTTCCTTGAAAATTTTGTTTCTTTCACAAAATACGATTGAATGATCTTCAACGTGAAGATCATTCACGTTTTGACATTAAGCGATGCGATGTTATTTGCCGGCGAGGCATATCGTCGATTAGTAATCTCTACTGTTTCTATATTTATAATTTTGAAGACATTGAAAAAATAGATGATTTATCAATATTTTATAGTTATCAATATTCTAATTTATGGTATATTTAATATTATGTATAAAAAAGAAAATTTTTTCGCATATTTTAACTTATATAAAACAGATCTAAGACCAAAGCAAAAGTATAAAAAATTGTCATAACCGAGTCAATCGACCAACACTAAGATTGTAAGATTTACTTTTTCGTAAATAATAATGAAACATAATACATACACGCTTGTATTTAAAATGATATATTTACATTTATATATATCTTTTAAAGATGAATTTTATTCAAATAATCGATAACACATGTTTGATAATTGTTTCTCAATTATATCAATCACAACGCTTTATAATCAATAAATTTAGACTTTTATATTTTAGTTTATAGATAATGCATGTTCATTTGAAAATTTTATCTGTTTTTGGCAGCTGATATAAGAACATACGTGATATTTATTCTAACATATTAAAAGTTTATTTAAAGAGGAAGCATCATTAAAATGTAAATAAAGATTAAAAAATCACATCAAGAAACAAAAATGTGAAGCATTGCTCGTATCAGATTGAACAGGTTTTTAACATGAAGTAAACGATTTGAAAAGGACAATTTACTTGCTTCCTGATAAAAGATTGTTCTATTATATACGAGTAAATTGTAGTTGCTATTTATATAATTAATTCCTTTCATAAAATAGGAAATATATAATAGTGGAAATTTTATAAATTATCGCGCGGATAACTTTATAAAGTTATATTTTAGAATTACAATCATTATTATATATATATATATAATTATATGTGTGTGCACCAGTGTGTTGTGTGTATGATTTATATATATGAAATAAATTATGATATGTGTATTTTCAAAATCGTTAATGAAATTTATATTTTTAACCTTCTTTCAGTAATCGATAATCTTTTTGGAAGGAAAATATAGTTTTAATATAAGTTTAAAATAAAAGTATTTATTAAATGTGAAGATGACAAATTTTTGCTTTTTTTATTACTGAAAGTATCAAGTTACATTTTAATTAATTAAATTGCAGGAATTAAAACATGTTGAAAAGATTATTCAAAAATTATAACTTGACATTATAACTTTAATATGAATGATGTGTTGCCATATATGCTTAAAAAGATCATGTCTGAAATGCAATACAAAATGCTTACGCTAAATAAATCATACATACAGATATCAACAAGTACACACACATCGCATTTACCATAATTATATCTCTGCCTACCTTTTTCCTGTCCTCATTCAAGCTATGTCAAGATTAATCCGCTCTTTTTGTTTGTATTTTGGCACACTAAAGTAACGATACCAACACGGACATTATTACACTAACTAGTACTTATTACACTATCAACATATTTAGCAAAAAAATTTGACAAGCAAAGATGTGATTGTTCGAAGAGAGAAATGATTCTTCCATTCCATAATTGTATCAACTTAAATCATAAAATTTCTTCGCGAGATGATATCGATGAATACGAAATTTATAAACGATCCTTAAACAAGGAGACAAAACGCCTGAATCATCTAACTCGAAGAAGAGAGTAACACTGACCATGACTTTGCTTCAGCCTTGACTACTTGCCTGTACCTCATTGCGAATGGTATATCGGCCGTATACACAGACAGGTTTCCGGACTCTTCCATAGATGTGACGCATAACGGTCATCGACTCGCCTCTCTCTTTCTCTTTCGATTTTTCTCTTTGTCCATACCAGTGAACCAATCTTCCTTCTGATCACCTACTTGGTCCCGTTTTCCATTGCTGTTTCCCACTCGCCTTCTTCGAGAACCACAGTTTTAGCTGGAAAATAACACGTGGGAAATATTGGAACGTAAAGCTTAATTAATAATAAAATAATTCGAATAAATTGGTAGTTATCACTCTTATCAACAAATTTTTTTTCTTGGAAAATTTCTTTTTCAATTTTCTTGAGATTTTTGCTACACGTGATGTGTTCGCGCATCCATACATGACAAAAATTAAGGAAATTAGAAGATTTTTCTTTTTCCCAAAAAAAGGAATTTGTATATATATATTTTTATATACATCTTATCGATATATATATCTTTATATACATGTATATGTATATATATATATATATATATATATATATATATATATATATATATAATTATGTATGTAATATAAGATTAACGAGAAAGTTGTACTAGACATTTTGAAATTGGTGGTCGTACGTGACAGTTCTCACGTTTACTCAATGAATTCGAGGAATTCTGTGACGTATTACGGACATACGGTAAAGAATCATTCATCCGGTATTAATAGGGTCGACCTACTTATTGTTGCAACACAAGCGTTTGACAATCGTCCAGAATTATAAACTAATCGATGATATTAGGACGAGGAGCATTCTAGAAAAATCCTATATGAGAAAAAAGATTGTTAGAGAATGTATTCATAGTGATTCGATGCTGATGTGCAGGGGCTGTCGCTAAAGATGACCCTGAATCCAATATGCGAGAGCATAAAAACGATGCAAGGATATCATCCGGATGACGCAATGCAAAATTATGAAGGATGACAAGTTATTACATAATGTCAATGAACAATTTACTGAGAAAAGCGTCCATGTACATTTAATCATTCTCAACATTTACCTTCAATTATAAATATATGAGAATGACAAATGTATACATAATCTAGCCTCTTTTCCTTAATATTTTATTTTCTGATGATAAAATTCACGCTTTAATTAGAATTACAAAATCATAGTAATTCAGTGCGAAAAGATGATCTATAAACAAATTTTCAGCTATATTAATAGAGGTCTCCATGGTCTCTCCTGTCAATCCTCAAAATTAATAACAATTTCTAAAATGTATGTAAGTATACTTATTACTAATCTAGTTTTATTTAGATATATTATTAAAAATATAGAAGTTTATATTACTATATACACACACAAGCATACATTAAAATATTGAATATTATATTGACATTATTTATTTTCTTTCTTTAAATATATTGCATAATAAGCAGTCGTAAAAAGATAATTGATGGATGCATGTTGCAATACAGCTTCCAACCTGTATCATTGTTCGTTTGACAACGCAGAGATTAACATTGATACTATCGTCGTCGCTGTAGCCGAATTGAACGAGAGGATCTTGCAATTACGAAAAGAAATCGTTGCATTTAAAAACGAAAATGAACTTTATTTAACCGTGACACGTAACTTTTCGAGGTAATAAATGAGAAAGTAAAATATTCTTGTCAACAAAACTTTTGGTAAATATATGGATAAATAAGCATATATAAAAATATAAATGTAGTATTAATAATATAAAATATAAATAAATATAAAAATGCACATAATTACAGGTGTAAATACTAAATATAAATTTGAGATAGATTATTTTGTCTATATAATATAAAATCAACTTCACACACACACACACACACACACAAACTTATTGAAAAATTAATCTGTAAAATATCATTCGCTAATTTTATCATTAAAATGTGATTAATTTTTTATCCTGCAGAATTTTTATATTTAAAATCATTGAGGCAAACTAATTTATATGTTTGTGCGTGTGTGTTTTATTATCGATTTCATCTATGAAAAACGTTTTGATTTTCTAGTCCGACACCATCGGAATTAAATGATTCAACGAAAAACGTGGGGAAACGAACGGATGCAAAGTACGAGCTGCAAAGAAATTGTAAAGGAGACGATTCGCCAAACGGCACTGATTTATCCGCTCGTTTATCATTCACGAAACGTGCACTGGAAGTAAAAGCGACGAACGAGGCGGTCATATTTAAAAAGAATTATCCGCGTGACCATAAATCAATCGAAGATGATGAACGGCCAAATAGATCGCGCGTGTCTGAAGCATCGGGGATGTATCGAAGGTCCATTTCGGATGTTGAAAAATTCGAAAAAGAAATCAGCGACAGGTCTGGAAATGTAAGAGATATCGTAGATGTAAGAATTTCATGTATTGCCGATGAAAAATTGAAAAGTCCCAACAAATATCAAAATGAAGTCGTTAATAATATGTACTGCGACTATGATCCTCCGAATGTTACTATGCCAAAAATTAAAAGGAAGAGGATCTCCAGAGGCGTACAATATTCCTTGATCGGATGTCAAAACCACGCCAAGCGATTTCTTCTGGACTGTTTCGGATCGAAATTGAGTGCGAAGAAATATAATTCGATGCAAAAAATGGAGAGGAAAGAAGCTTTAACGGATAAAAAGAAATTTTATATCGGATCACGAAACAAAATGAACGAATCGTTAGATGCGACAACAATTTGCAACGAATCTTATAACGTAAAATTGAATAATACAGATATGAAAGAAGAAAAATTTGAAAATGATACGAAAAAAATAGGAAAAATTATTAATGGATGTGGAATGAATCATACAAAATTATTCGTACGATTAAAAAATAAAAATGACAATGAAAAATGCAAAAAAGATAACAACTTGAAGAATCGTAAAATGAAAATAAATCCTTTCGAAAAATTGTGGTCGAGTAAAGCTTTAACGCGTAATGATAATCTAAAAGCGCAGCAAAATAGATTGCTATACTATGATTTCAATATCGCTGATAATTCTGAAGATAATAAAAAAGGGACTACTAAATCCAATTTCGAAAATAATCGAAAGAATGGCGCTCGTAAACGCGAGCATGATTCGCAAGATGAACAGAGTGTAAATATTTTTGATCATAAGATAGATTCGAATAATGCACAGAATGTAAGCGCAATTACAAATTCTGATAGAGAAAGCATGACGAATAAAATGAAAGAGAGATTAGATTCGTGCATCGTCGAATTAAATGGAATTATCGGTGATGCCTGTGTAGTATTTGGTAGTGGAAAAAGCTCAGCGAGAAGAACAGCTGATCGGGTGTTTACACATATACTTTAGTATGAGCTGCAAAGAATTTTCAAGCGAAAAACAATTCACATTAATTTATCCGCTTTTGTGTTCATCATCTTCACGAAGTGAATAATAATAATATTAATAATAAACAACGATTATTTAAATAGTGAGTGGCAAAAGCGTAACTAAACGAATTTTTATCGTGGTAAATTTCCTTGGTGAACATGCGTGTCTTATTTCGAGAAAGCTACGGAAATGAGAAAGAAACGATTTATGTAAAATCAGAAGGTAAAATTTTTCTCTCCAGATATTTAAGAAAATTATTGTTGTATATTGACTAATCATATATTAATCCGCATGACATCTGTTGGTTAGATGGCGTGAACGAGATGAGATTTAACTCAACCGAAACGCAACCCATTTGTTCCCGGATAGTATCCATCGTTAAAGATATATTTCTGCCGCAAGGATACCCAGATAGTGTGCATTCCGATTACACAGCATATCAGATATGGGATACAGTGCAAGTTAGTTTAAATAATCAAGTAAACTTTTGACATATGTTTCATTGCGCCAATAATACAGTGACAACATTTTATCACAATGAAATTTATCAAGAATTTCTTTCTCTTATATTATCCAGCGAAGAATGTGGACAATGATTTACAAAGACTGAATTTATATTTTACAGGCTTCTGCGAGTACTATAATGAACACACTTGCAACCCATTCTATAATGATAGGAATAGGAGTTGGAGAGTCAAACGCTACTCCTTTGGCAGCAGCAATAACATGGGTTTTAAAAAATGGTGCAGGAATGGTCGGTAGTATAACGTTTGCATGGTGGAATGGGTAATAAAAAGATTCATGGATACTCTTTAGTACATATTTTTATCATACATTTGTATAATTAAAATTTGATGTCAAGATTTGATTGTAACATGTTTCTTTCTCCATTATAGAACCAAACTAGATGGGCAATGCAAAAAATGGAGGCTCTTTGCTGATATTCTGAATGACATGGCAGCAGGCATATTTCTCATCATATTCCGTTATAATTCTGTGCATTTCTACCATTATAAAGTCTCTTGTCGGTGTTGCTGGTGGAGCTACAAGAGTAGCACTGACTCAACACCAGGTGAATAATTATTAATCCACATTATATAGTTTTAACTAATTTTACTAATATTACTTTCTTATCATAGGCAATAAAAAATAATTTGGCTGATGTCGCTGCAAAAGATGGGAGTCAAGAGATGTGTGTAAATCTAATCGCATCATTCATTGGAGTCTTTATATTGTCTTTGTTCCATGATGGACAGTATGTATCTAGTATATTTAATGTATTTTACTATTGTATTATTATGAATGCTATTAATGATGAAGTCATATACATATAGATACTTAATAGAATTGTATCTCTTCCTGGTGGCAGTCCATCTCTATGCGAATTATTCGGCGGTTAAAGTGCTGTGTTTAGATACACTCAATGAAGATCGTCTGGCCTTAATCATCAAAAATTATATGATAAACGAGCAAATTCCTGAACCAAAAAGATTAAATAAAGAAGAATCGGTATTTTTATTTGGCAATCCTAGTAAGATATTATTACAATTATGCACTTTCACCGTGTAAGAAATATGTAACGAGTTGTGAATATTATTTTCAGCCAAAAGCATATGTGGGTTCGATATTAAAATTGGGGTTTCATTTGTAAGTGTCCTGAAGTATCATCCTGAAGTATCATCCATAGAAGTGGAATTCTTGTTAAAATTCTTTGAAAACAAAAAATATTTAATAATAATAGATATCAAAAAAAGGAA
The DNA here is from genome assembly GCF_003651465.1 of Formica exsecta. Lineage (NCBI taxonomy): Eukaryota > Metazoa > Arthropoda > Insecta > Hymenoptera > Formicidae > Formica > Formica exsecta. The sequence goes on from NW_021852343.1 coordinate 1,055,812, forward strand.
TATATTTATAATTCTTAAAAAAGATATACAACCTGCTGAAATACTGGAAGCATACTTTTATGCTTCAATGTGTGGATTTTACATTTGTATGGCAAAAGAAATTCCAATTGTGAGTAGCGAAAGCTTTTTTACTTGAATAATAGAGAATTTGGCTTTTTTACATGTTTTGTTATTAAAATATAATGTAATTTATTATATAAATATTTTAATATTACACAGGATTTATTGTTGAGATCTGAAACATCTGAGCCATCATACCCGTTGTTGAATGTATATATTTTTTATAAAAAATTTATGGATTTAAATAGAAATATACAATTATCGATTCCTGTCCAAAGTATTTGTGCTACAGATTCAATTGTCTCTAATGAATATAAAACATTCCTTGAGAGTCTGGATGTAAATGGTATTATATAGTTGCATATCTCGATATTTATTTGCTATTATAAGCACTGATATATAACTATTAATAATTTTAGGATGGAAAACCAAATCAAATTTCTTGACAGTTGGCGCATGGAGATTTTCCGTGGGAGTTGAGGGAGAATAAAGTCGAAAATTTATTAAAGATAATAAAAACTTTTTAATAATCAACTATCTAAAAGGTATATTGTTTATATTAAAATAATATTTCTTTTATATAATACTGTAATAAAAAAATATAAAATATGTGACATGACCATAAGAATAAAGTCTCTTTGGGAAATATATAGGTAAGGAAATTGATTTTATTTCCAACAATTTATAAAAATATAACATGCCTTTTATTGCTGTACAAAATGATATAGATGACTCAAACTAAGATTCCTGCTCTGATCTTGGTCCAGTCTGTGATAAATGTTTTACTATATCCATCCAATTCCATCCTCGTGGTCTTTCTCCTTTGCCATCTGCTTTATTCCATTGTTTACGCTTTTGTGCTTTACTTAAATGTTCTTTTTTGGGTTTTTTTACTGTTTCCTCGACCTTAGATCACATATTTTTACTCTATCTTACTTGATTCTTTCTAATAATAGTATACTAACATGTGCAATATATATATATTTATATACCTGTTGATTCTCGTCTGTTATCTTCAGTTTACTAGTATGCGAATTTATATCGATGGTTGAGTTTGGTTGCATAGACACTAAATCTGTATAATATTCTTGGACAGATTGAAATAATGTATACGTCATAGCGCTACCTAACCACTGTTCAGCCTCTGCCTCTATGTGACTCACCACCTTGTCCTTTACTTCTTCCACACTGCATATTCCAATTATTCATCTTTAATCAAAGTAATTAAATGTAAGAATAATCGAGCGATTGCTTGATTGCACTTACATATGTTTATTGTAAAATGTGTTCATATTGATAGTTGGTTTCTCTGTAGGATATGTTGCACCCCATGATATTTCCAGTAGAAATGATTTCATATCATTATCCTCACCATACTGTGTAACAAATTATTGTCATTGTGTGAACAATCTATATATAACAACATTTAATTTGGCACGTCTAATTAAACGTGTGAATAAGTCACATTTGTGTTTTACAATTGTTTCTTATTTTCTATAATTAAATTGGAGCAAGCAAATAGTCAAATTATGAATAAAGAAAGAGGAATAAAGAGATATCGTTGAGTGAAAATAACAGCTGCATAGGATAAAACTTTTTTTATATTCATCTCTTTATATATATGCTGAATTATTTCTCAGGATATAAAAATATTTAATCATGACAAAGTTACCGGAACTAGGAAACGCGAAAGTGATTCTCACACCTTATATTGAAATGTCGTGGGTGTCAACTGTTTAAAAGCTGGATCGCCGTCATATATCGAGAGTAAGACTTCTCTTTCCTCCTCCTGGAGTTCGGCATCACTCATCGCCCTGTCCTTGTGAACTAGATGCTGAACAATCGTTGAATTACTTGGAGTATACTATTGCCCGATCACACATCACACATGCGAATTTTAGGTTAAAAAATTGTATAATTTCGTTTACACAAAACACAGCCAGATGGCGTATAATTTGCTATTTTATCTACGCAGTAGTTCCATGTACTCTCCTCCAGATGACAGCGCTCAAACAATAATTCAACGCGCAAATTTTCTCAGATTCCCGCCAGAATATTCTGCAGGACGTGTTACATTGAACGTTATACATCACGTATCTCGTACCAATTTGGCCATATATCTGATAACAAAGCTTACAGATCCATCGCAAAGTTTGCACTCATGCAATTATGCGATATTGTTGAAATTTCATACAGATTGATCCTACATTTCAAGCGATTTCACGATTCAACAGCGCAAAATAAATAGGTGGGTACATACACATTGTGTTGATCGATTTTGTTTAACTGACTAGCACATTCCCACGATAAAACAAGGATGAAAAAGATTACCAATTACGGAAAACGTATGATATTTTATATATAAACCGTTGATACATATTTGTTTGTGCTTCAAATATTATACAGTATTTATAAATATTTAAATAATGCAAAGTTTTATATTGTATTTGTAAATATATAGTTGCATATATTATAACAGCGATGTATGAAATAATAATATTGAGAATATTTTTGACAAAATAATGACTTATGTAATAATGACTTATGTATTTTTTATAAAATGATACATTGCAATTTTTATTATAGTTAATGCAAGCTGATAAGTGATCAAGACAATGCAATCTTGGATAAAGAAAAATATTTGAAGAACGCCAAAATAAAAGAGGAAGTCTCGTCCTTGGTTGCAGACCTTTTCCATTGAATAAATTGAAGGATGGCGCGACGATGGCGAGACATGTGTGCAAGGTAAAATTATTTCCCCGGGAATTTAATCGCGCGAATTATATATACTTATAAACGAGAAGAGAACTGCGTCGAAGTCGCATTTAGAGTTATATGTACCATTTAAACGGGAGATGTACGATCACTTTTCGCGTTTCCGATGTCCGGCCGATGTGGTACAACGAGCAAAAATGGGCAAGTAGGAGTAGAGACCCTCCCACCGCTTGGCCATATGCCATCCCGGTAAATACTGCTGTTATCATAACACGAGCCGGAGAAATGAAGCGAAAAGCGGATAGTGGACCGATGAGGGAGGCGGCCGGCAAACGAAAAGTACACGATGTCGCGGATTAATACGAATTTCCGTTCGTCTCGCTTTCCGTTCAAACCTCCCCCGCAGTTTCCCGCATATATTCTAATTTTTTTTATCCTTACTTATCTAACATCTTTAAAAGTGAATAAACTTATCCGTGCTATGTATATAGCTCTAACATATTTTTTGCTGCATAAATTATATCATAAATATTTGTAAATAAATACTTGGATCGTTCACGTCAAAACCGGAATTTTCTTCAGTAAGTGTCTACTGTTAAATTCCGGTTTTGACGTGAACGACCCAAGTAATAATAAATCATTTTTGTAGCAATGCGCGCATATGTAAGTATGTCCATATTACATGAATTGGCAATTCGCTACCGTTGTTAGAATTTTGAAAGAGATATGTTGTTTTAGTATTGAAAAGAGGCTTTTATATATATATTATATATTATAATTTATCCTCCTTAATTTAAGTGATGTTTTTTTGCTGCAAGAGAAGCTCTTTCTAACATTTTAATTTATTTTTATTTCTTCATTATATATACTATATTGATATATATTCAAATCATTTGTAGTTTCTATTATACATTAAATAATCGTAAAAGTAATTGGAAACTAGTTTATTTGCTAGTTCATTTCGGCAGCAAATTTGAAATTTGAGATAATTGAAAATAAATTGTGGTAATAAATGAAAAAATAAAACAGTAATCACAATGGAATGCGGACAATAATTTATAAAAGTTATATTTTGTATTTGGAATGGTCGATAATTAATCTTTAATAATATAAAATATAGAGAGAAAACTCTTGTACCGGTTTAAATAAACAAAATTACATCAAACACAAATTTCTCAAGCAAAAATATCGCCTTTAGATGTATAATTTATGGAAATCTAGTCTTACATATTTATTATACAATTTTCTATATTTAATGAGCACACATTTATCTTTCTCTAAAACAAAGTTCATTGGAAATGTTAAAATTACGACAGCGAGTAAACATTTTTTAATACATTTGATAAATACTAAATAGCTATATATGATGTAGTAAATAATATTCAATGCAGTAATTTTAACATTTTCGATGAAATTTTTGTTTTGGAGAAACATGGATGGATGTGTACTCACACATCAAATATAGAAAATTATATGATAAATATGTAAAACTAGATCTACATAAATGTTACATTCGAAAGCAACATTTTCGCTTGAAAAATTTGTGTTCGTCGTAATCTTATTTATTTAAACTAGTATAAGAGAGAGTTTTATATTTTATATTTCTGTGCTTTATATTATTAACGATCTGTTTTATAATTAATACAGATAAATCGCATTTATTCAATTATTTTACAATTCTCGATGATGCATTTTATTATCGATTGTTTTAATTTTAATTAATTTAATTATTCGCAACTGTATATGAAGCACAAAATTACAACGTTACCTAAGTATAACTTGCCATTATTATATTATATTATCGTAATATTATTCACGTAATATATATTGTCGAAGAGTTTTAATGCACGCAACAAGCTCATAAGCCACTTGTCACATTGCATTTTCCACAAAGCAAATTCGGCCCCAATAAAATGTGCGAGTAATTACGTGGTAATTAATAATTATGTCGGCTGGCTGTCAATATTTATGAGTGTACGCGCTCAGAAGTTTATTATATCGCAGCTGGTGTATTTTCTCTTGCAGCAGCATTTTGACGGGCGGAACAATGCCCGACGTCATGTGGTATCAAAACGTCTATTAAATCTGCTACACTAGAAATCCATTATGGAAAACTGGGATAGTAAATGGTTAGAGGCAAATTTAATATGTCACGTATTCTCTCTATATCATTATTTCTATTATTTCGTTTGTTCTTTTTCTTCCATTGTTACAGTTATATAACACGATATTAACATTGTATCTATATTTTTAATATATATTTATCGCTATATTTTTTTAATTCTAGTCAATATTGATAATTAATGTTTCGAAATTACGCGACCGTTCTATTTCATTGCCGTATCCAATCTCGCGAATTTTCTCTCCATTATTACGTCTCGATATACATTTTTAATTCTAATTGAAAAAGAGTGTTTTAAGACGCTGTTCCATATACTTGTCATCGAAAATTCGCTTTAACAAACGCTATACGCGCTCAATTTTTGATTCCAATTTCGCGAATATCCCTCGTGTACGTGTTCCCTCATATACATCCCACCTCGTCCGATCTCTCTACTTCCGCGTAAAAACAACGAGATCTCCATTTTTCGATCGATCGACCGACCAACCGACGCGCGTGGAGTCCGATCATCATCAGTGGTACTCCGGTTTTCTCCGGCGCGCGGTTTTCGCTCGAAATGACGGGCGTGTATCTGAAAGAACGGACTGCAGGCGCCGTATCGTCGCGAGCGCATCGATCAGAAAGAATATCGCCGTGTGCTGCCAGTGATTCAGAGTAGCAGTACTTTCCTCGGTAAGTGCCGAGCTTAAAGCTTGCCGCACACCGACGACTTACGGTACGAGAATATAGCGTACAAGATAAGCATGAGATATTACATTAGACGATTCCTCTCCATCGCGGACATTTGTATTCATAGGAAGAATCCGAAATTTCGGATATTTGCGTCCTCTTAAATTTGCGGGATTTCCAATAGTTCGAGAAGGACCGTTCACTTCATATAGGGAATGATATAATTTTGCATGGATCTTCAAAAATTATTCATGCGTTTGATTCTCTTTAATTTAAAAAAATATTTATTTCTGTATTTTCGTTTCTGTGCATATTTTATTTAAAAAGTTTGTTCTTAGTTTTGTCTTTAAAAAGTCCCAGAGATTCAAAATGAAATCTCATATTAATTTTACAATAAATGTTTATGGGAATGATTTATATTAAAAGATATTGCCAAGGCTTCGTTACACCAGAAGAAATTTCACCGAGGAATTTTCATGCAAGAAGTTTCTATTTAGCATAATTTCAAATTAATCTACACGGAATTATGCGATTTAAATGACTTTAAAATATATTCAACGTTTGTTGCTTATTTAGGTTTTACTTCGCGGTGTTTTATATAAAATGTATTTCAGTGAGATAACCGAAACTACCAGCGACCCAATTTCGCAGAAGCTTAAATATGATTTCGTTTCGTTGCGAGCGAATTCTAAAGAACATGTCCGACCTTCTTTCGCTTTAATTTAAAATTCCTTTGAAGTTTATCATCTTTGAAATACCGTACGCACTGGAATGACACCAGTGCTACGGTGTGCGACATCCTTAATCTTTACTAACCCGCGGCGTCACATGGCACTGTTAAACTTTGCCATATTTCGTCTTGACAAATTCGCTAAGTGGGTAGACATTAGAGGTATGTAATTTAGATATACTACCCTCCGCTACATCTAATTCGCCATTATTACGTACATATTTTACTTTATAAGTAAATATCATGAGAAAATTATAAAATTCTCAATTTTTTTTTATTTTACTATTTTTTAATTTTCTAAGAACATAAAAGTCGAATAAAATCTCACTATCTCACTAATTATCGAAGTTGACATAAATTAACTTAAATAATTTCATTCAAACCAGATGCGATAATAAAAGAGTTTCAAAAATCTGTGTTTTTAAGAGAGGAACAAAAATTTGAAATCTTTTTATAATAATAAAAAGATATTCAAATAATAATATACAATATAGGAGACGATAGAAATACGTTTTATTTAAGAAAAATGGACACAGAATAAATATTCTTAATGAATTTTTTTATACAGGATGAATTAAGTAATTATAAGCATTATTGACAACAATCTTGGCAATATTTATAAAAATTTGATTGTCGAATATAAAAGTTCTATCGAGATTGGTTTTTCTTTCTCGTATTACGATGGATTCTCATACATATTTGGAAACGTCTCGATAGAATTCCGGGAAATTTTCAATTTTTCCCGGTCACGAAAGGGTAAATCCTAGGAGCCACGTAGATCGTGGCTTTCGCTTCGCGGTGGCCTTAACCCTCTCCGGTCTTATCCCTCTCTGCGCGAAGTAACTCATGAAACATGGATCTGGAGTCGCCCTCGAAGAAGTTATACGCGGAAAGAAGCAGACCGCCTGCCGCGTCATCTTCTTCGGCGGTGATCACCGACGTTACTATATGTACAGAATTCCCGTGTCTCCCTACCTATTACTCGATCTCGCGCCGCAACAAGAAATTGTTTTCCTGGCGCTGGTGCATGGTCACGGAAATTAGCGCACTCCCTGATGCGTGCTCTGCACTCGATTAAGGATGGTATTTATGCTTTTGCACGGATATCAGCTCAACAATAATAATTATATAACACATACGTATAATTATTTTAATACACATTTCGGATCGTTCGAGTGAGAAGATTTACCGTAAAATTTCCCGCAAAATTTTGCATTTTATTATTTAGCATTATTATTATTTTTTATTATTATTTTGATATCATATTATTATATTATTAATGCTAATCGTAATTATTAATATTAGATGACCTGTGAACAATATCTTTGAATAATAATAACATACATATTTCAATATTGCAATAGATATCACACTTGCAATTTACGATAATGCTAGAATAATTTTTAATAAAAGCTTATTATATTTCTTGCGAATTAATAATCAATTGATACATTTATGTTGTAAAAGGCTAGTGTCCAATTAATGTTACCTTGAGAAGCTTTCTAATAGTTGAATAGCTATTACTTTTTGCCATGCTGTTGATTCTCATTCGAAACATAATTTCTTCGACTGTCCTTTTTTTTTTTATATAAGATCTTTCGAAGCAGTTACTTTTCGAAACTATATGCGTCGCTCATCTAACTTCCGCTTTCGCACACTCCATACGTTAATGACACGTAGGCAGAGAATGAAGCAAAGTACTATCCGCAAACGCGCGGGAGCATAAAATCAGCGGGCCGACTTCCAACTATTGCGAGAAGCGTGAGAAGTTTCCAATTTCAGAATCGGAAATCCAGTCGTTTCGTCGTGGAGTTGGGCTCTCTCGTTCTCTCTCTCTCTTTCTCTCTTTCTCTCTCTCTCTCTCTCTCGCCGAAGTTCTTCGTTCAGTCAATGAATTCTCGTTCGGTGCCCCGTGCATAGATCAATGGACACCTACTTCGGCGGGAAACGACGAGATTGCGAAAGTTATTCGCATCTTTGACATTCCGAAAACAACGACCCGGAACGTCGAACAGAACCAATTACGGAAGGTCTGCATCCGTTGTTCGATCGATAAGAATCGATGTCAGGGAGACTCTTTAAAGCACATGAAATAAACATTCATAAAATAATAATTTTACTGATTTAATCATTATCGCGCGTTCCACATTGCACATTTATATCTTTTTTACGCATCAATGAAGAGAGGAACCAACTTCAAAAAAATAAAGATTTTTTAAATACGATCATTTTGGAAGGACATTAAATAAAATTCTATAAAGATGTGTTGAATTGTAAATTAATTGTTTTTTCTGACATATGATAACATTTATATGATATTTTCCTACACAGAAATTTTGATAATTGAATATTTTTGTACAAATATGATATATTTATATGTTAAACATACGATCTTGATAGTTATTGCATGAGACAAATTTAAACTTCATTAAGATTTAATATTTATAAAATGCGTCCGAACGGATGATAGAAAAAGCGATGAAAGTTATCCACCGCAATAAACTCTACTCTTTGCTATAATTTTTTATAATGAAGAACTTGCACGTCTTTTAAATGTAAGAACAAATATTTAAGAATTATTTTTATTTAAACATTGCTTTGTTTCTTTATTGACAGTTACGTCTAATAATATCTAATAATAATATGTTTACATAAGATTTTTTAATCTAATGATTATTGATTGTCAGTCTCTCTTCATCCATTTTAAAGTTTAATAATTAAAAAGTATATAAAATATATATATTTGTAGAAAAAAAGTAGTATATTTCGTAGCAAGAGATGACGCTGAAGAAACAAAAAAGAACAGTAGAATACTGAGAAAGGACGGGGAGGAGGGAAAGCTAAAGAAGGAAAAGGAGAAATTAATCGCAATCTCGATCAAAGCTCGATGAACCTCCATCTCATTATAAAATACTCGATACTCACGGGAGGTCGGCTTTCATTTGAAACGGCTCTATCTTCATGTGAAGCCGGGCGACCAGATGGCTACGCGGCCATAAATGGATGATCTGCAATGTAACGATTTCTTCACTCTTGTCTCGACATCACAATTAGCCTCATAGGTAGACGCAATTGCAAGTCAAAGAGTCGTGCAAGGGTGCGAACAGATGTAATCAATGTTTGTTTATTCTTGCTTGTTTGAATAAAAATTTTAAATACATTGAGAACACACTCATACACATAAATATAAAATAAATATTTATACAAAAATAAAAATAATCGTAAAAATACTTATAAATAAATATAATGTACATATAGAAAAAATAAGTAAAATATATAATAATTATCCACAAAATTTATTATATTTGATTAATATATCATAGACACATTAATATTATAAATTCTAATGCACGATACATTTCATGATAAATGTTTGCCATCATGGTATATTGTTTGACGATCGATATCGTTAATTCGCAACACAAGCTGAAGTTTAAAAGAAGAGGAAATCTCAACATTGCAACATCCTCATTTGCACAAAGTTACTCGTTGCTCCGTTTTGCGACGAGAGCTACGATGGTCGTTGATTGCGCGAGCAGATCGTTCAGGAATCTCGCGACTTCCAGGTTTACAAGTGAACCTGTGTATGTTTTTTTGCTATTAAGCCCCATGAGAGGCTTCGTGCGTTCGAGACTCCATTTCCCCAGATTTGTCAGGCGAGCAAGATGGATAGACTTGTCCATGGCACGTTTTTCTCTTGTACTACGGTCTCGAATTCTCCTCTCATTGGTCATCCTACGAGTGCGAGTGTTCGCGTCACAATTGTTCGCGTAATGATCGCCGAAAGCGATTTTCGATAGATCAAATTTTTTTCTTTTCTTTTAATTAAAACAGTGAGCGATGTTAAAATATTCAATAATTTTTAGCAAATATATTTTTCACGATACTTCTTTGGAATGACAAATTATTTTAAGAAAGATATTCAGTTTATTGGTCAACTTGAAATGATACTAAATTAAATATACTTAACTTTATATCATAGATTGTTATAAAAAAAATATTTTATAGAATTAAACGCCATATTAAAATGAGTAAGATTTATACAAATTCTAATATCTAAAATAATACTAAAAAAAATTTATTTTTGAAATATTTTTTCTATATGCATTACATATTTGTACGATTATTATAACTTTATAACATCTTTTATGTTTCTACGATTATTCTGTAAGTTTTTAAGCATAAACATTTTTTTTATATATTTACATACTCAACGCATTCAAACTTTATATTTCGGATAAACGAGTATTGTGTGTGTGATTTTATAGCATACACAAAAATATTTCGTTTAGGTTACAAAATGAAGGAAATGAATATTCTCTTGGTAATTTCTTCCGATAAATTATTTACAATATATTTCTATTTTCAATCGTCAACCACCAGTTGCCGGTTCCTACCGGTTCGTACTGTTGGAAGTGATCTGTTTTGGTCCAGCGAGTAAACGAAAAACCATGTGGAAGCGATTCTAGTTAATGCATTTTATTCACAATAGCTTTTCCTGACGCGGGAGGAAAAAGCACTGGCGCGCCATTCCGACGCATTGTGCCATCCATTATAGAAAATTTGTGAAAATGCGTGCGCCGCCGCTACCGCGTTCGCCGGAAAAGTGTATCCGCGCCCCCGTGCATGGTCTCAGCTGCGTCCAAACTGCTTTCAG
>NW_021852343.1:1066789-1068150 GCF_003651465.1 Formica exsecta
AGCAGGAATCAATATTTCGCGAATGACTCGCGCGAAAAGTTTTACGGCTGACAGTGCGGCCTTTACAACGCAATGTAGTTTGTCGCGGTATTGCATCCAAGAGGAAAACGTCGAATACACTTATATTTGGGCGGGAGCCAAAGCACGTGTAAAATATTGCGACATCTATTACGGAGGACTCTTCAGAAAAATATAAGCGACATATTAGATATGCGAAATGATGTTTGAAGTGCTATTTCGCTTCACGTTCTTATTTTCATCGATATTTGCTTTTTTTAAATAATTTTTTAATATATTATATACATATTATTATAGTATTAATTCTATTACATCGGAAAATTGTTGTATTTATTTAGATTACTTCACTTCAATTAATCTTATAGAAGTACAATCAATGTTTTTACATTTCTAATAGTTTTAATTATTCCAGTGGCGTAATTACAAGAAAGAAATATCGTGCAATGTTTAGCGAAAGGGGATGAAATATTTATATAAATTAAGTAGTGGAAAATGAGTTCGAGATCTTTGCGTCGAAAGGACAGACGGCGACGTTTTGCGGGAATTGTGCCGAGAAATGCAAGAGGAAAAGCGGGAAATAAGTGACAAAGGCGACGTCTTGGGTTTGCGTTTGCATCATGGAAAAGACAAAGCGAACGGCAAAAGACGACAGAAGAAGAGAAGAAGAACTTGTTCCCTCGTTCTTTTTCAGTGAAATTTCAATAAATCCGCGAAGGGGAGAAATTTCGGTTGCACGAAGGACGGGAACAAGGTAGCGGAGATCGCGAAAGGATGAGACGGCACGAGGTGTTGTTTTCGTCCGAGAGAAAATAACGAAGCTATTTTTAGAAGTAGCACCGGAATAAAATTATCGCGTGTCGCCCGCACGTGCGAGAGCCGTGGCACGAATGGAGCGAGGATGTTTGCACGCGAAGGATTACCCGGCGCGATACTATGCGGAGAGATGCTGGATAAACGGAGGTGGCCGGTGGGGTTTAAACGTGTGGGAACACATCTCGCGGCGGATGCTAAGAAACACACAACGCGGTGGAGATAGGTGGGTAAACGAGGGAGCCGGAACAAAAAGGCCAATGTGCGAAGGAATACTATCTGCTAGTGTCAAAAAATACGGCCCGTCCATCTCCTTTAAATTTCTTTGACTTATAATTAACCAGTTCCCTCTGAGAACTTACTTCTGCAAGTAATTGACTGTAAAATCTCAACTCTTATCATTACTAAATTTTCTTTTATTATTTTAATGATAATTAAAATATATGAATCTCTTAAAATAAAATATGCGTTCTTGTAAATATATATATATATATATATATATATATATATATCTGTGAAATATAAGCACTGAT
>NW_021852343.1:1068647-1094720 GCF_003651465.1 Formica exsecta
TATATATATATTTGTATATTCTTTCTTTTTTATATTACGAATATTTTGCATTATATTTTTATCATTTTCGTAAAAATATGAATGTTCTTTGAATGTATATGCATGTCATGTAAATATGAATAAAATTGAATGTATGTAAATATTTAAGATGTGCGGAAGTAATTAAAAAAGTAGCAAGTTAGTTTGTAAGCTTAAATATATCTTTAAGAAATTTCTTTTGGAATAACATATGTACGTAATACGCAGTTTATCTTTTTAATTAATTTTATTTTAATTAATGATATATATGTTTCTTTATTATTCATATATTAATATTCTTCTATTTATGTCAGGAATTATTTATGACAAAAGAATATAACATTACATTCGTTAACATGCATAATATTCTACATATGATATCAACCAAAATAAAATTATTTTTCATTGTTTAATATCATACATAATTTTTATATGTATAAATATAAATGCTATTTAAAAGATAATAATCGAATTGTGCAATGCAGGATTAATATTGTATAATGTTGCACTCTTTGTCGTCCAAGAAGTTTGCTAATTACTCCTAAGATTCTTGACTCGTGATAAAAGTGGGTGTCAAGGCGACACTGTGCAGAAGCTGTCGAGATTGGAACTCTTTGTGTTGCGCTTTTACGAAAACTTCGCGCTAATAGTCGTGCAATCTATGTAACTTAAACGAAATAAGAAGACTATGGGGAAATAAGAGAAAGAGGCTAACGATTCAATGCACAATTACGATATACAGTTTGATATTAAATTGATACAAAATATTAGAAAAGAAAATAATCTTGTGTGCACGAATTTATAACAAATATAATTTCTAAGATTCTTCAAACGTCAATTTATTTTTCCAATTAGAAATGAATATTGAATTATGTTATTTCGAAAAATAAAATTATATTTAAGACATTGTGAATTGTCCGATCAAACGGATTATATTATGTCATTAGAAATTAAATTTTTCGTAAGAACGTTCGCCAATTAACGGTAAATCGAATGTAAGGCAAGAAAGGGAGAGGAAAGCGAAGGAGGTGAGGAATAAGAGACGCGGGTGGCGGAGGAAAAGACGATGGAAGAGAAGAAGGAGAAGGACAAGGAGGTGGAGGAGGAGGAGGAGGAGAAGGAGGAGACGAGCGGTAGTAGGAGAAGGATGAGGAAGAATAAGACGGTAAAAAGAAGACGAGTAGGAAGAGAGACGATGGAGAAGAGAGCCAGGTACACAAGAAGCGAAAGAGAGGCGTGCGTGCGAGAGAAGTGAAGCGGGATGAGGAGAGGTGAAGTGGTCCGAGTTGGGTAAGGTGAGGGCTCCTATACGGATAAGTACCACTCACTTCATTGATTCGTGCGTACGCCCGCATGTCTGTCAGTCCATCCTCACTCACTCGATCTTCACTCATTCGTCCGGTCCGGTTGCCGCAGACACTCGCGTTGTACCGAGAGTACAACCGGTATAAACACCATCAAATCTCGCCGTCGCCGCCGCCGCCGCCGCCGACGACTTTAGAGGTCTCGAGGTCGCAGGCAGCGCGCGGTGCAACCAACGCGTGACCTCTGTGCGGAGATCTGGGAGGGTCATCACTCGCGTCTCTCACGGCACGGTATCGGGTTCTGATTTGTCGATTGTCCCAATCCCCCTACGAGCGCCGTAGGGCCTCGCCTCGGCGATGATCAGTGCGTGCCCGGATCCTTCACAGTACCGGAGAACACAGAGCTCGATCGGCGCCGGGACCAAGAAGATGACCTTGGCGCGCGTCGTTAGGATCTCGGTGGTCCTCGTGTTGCCGTCGTTGCTGCTGCTCGTCGCGGATGAATCGCGGGCGCAGGCTTATCCCCGCGAGATCAAGCCAGGTGAGCGGTGCGGTGATGGGTGTGCATGCTTTTATTTCATTAGAGACCCCATTAGCGACTCCAGTCGCCATTATTTTTCCTGCTTCTCTTTTGAGAAATTGAATCAGATTTGTTTTCGTCTATCAATTTAAATATGAATATCTAAAACGAAGCTTTCACGAACTAGGTTCACTTTTGATTATGCGACAATTGAGAATAATATTATTATATAATAATACTGTGGAAACAAACATGTTAAATTATCGATGATTATCGAATAAATTATAAAGAAATATATTGATCACATAAATATAGTCTTGAAATATTTTTGAGAATAACGAAAAATATTTATAGTGGCAATTTGAAATATTTATTTTAAATGACATATATTTGATATAACAAAATTTACGTTGCGCTTTCTATCATCGCGTTGGATGCTATCGTTATTGCATGTCTATAATTTTATAATGCTCCCCTCATGTATAGGTATCATTATAATTTTAAAGACTTCAGTCTCAAGCGATACTTTTTCCCATGTGTCGTGAGAGCATCTATCTTAACGACCATTGTTTTCGATCGAGAGATCTATGGATCATCTCTTACGTAATTATAGGACCAGAGTTAATATACGATGAACGGTAGTTTCTATCAAAGTACAATTAATCATGAATATTATTTTTTTATTCTGCTTAAAAAAATTATTTATATATATATCATCAATTTTATTAATACTAATATTAATAAAATTTATGCTACATATACACTCACATATACTATAATGACAATAATTCATATAATCTATTTTTGATTGTCTGTTAATTTCATAAAAGCTGAGAGAAAGAGAGAAAGATATATTTATTCAACTAGCTATCATTATTCTCATAAAAATGTTCAACTCAACATTTCCATTATCGTATTAAAATGTGCATTTACCACTCAAGTATTTAAGAAACCTTTCGTTCGATTTAATTACATCCTTCACTTACCTTTAAAGTAAGAACATTCTAAATTGCGTGGCCTTCATTTTCGTCGCGTGGCTTTGATTAATCGTATCGCCAGAGTGAGTGGACGGATTTTCCTGTGGATTCTCATTCGGTCGCGGCCGCCCGGCCGGATTTCCATCCTTGTTCGGCTTTTTCCTGCCTTACATCTATTATCTCGCGTCACTTTAGTGGTCTCGGAACTCGTTCCCTTTCTCTTTAAGCCGACCTTCCACTGTAAGAAAAAAGGAAACCAATAACCTTCTCTGTAGTAACATTATGTCTCTTGCTTAATTACTGTCAAGAAAGAGACACTTTTCTGTTTATCATAAAAAATATGCAATTATATTAGGTAAAGTAATAAAAGTGTTTTCCTGTTATAATTTGTAAGTTTTCTCTCAATTTATGTGTGTATATAAATACACATACATAAATATTGAAATATTTGGATATATAAAGGAATTTTTTTTTTAAATTTTGTAATCCTTTAGAAAAAATTAATTAGATCCTATAAATCCTAAAAATTATATATATAGTTTGATATATAGTTTGTTTAATTTAAAATGTCGGATTTTTTATAAAATCTTTTTAACAATTTTGTAACATGTGATATAGGAAATTATATATATATTATATGGTAATATATATTATAGATCACAACTATAGATGAAATAGCCAATTTTTAATTATTTCTATTGATAAAATACGATTACTTGAAATTTCTCCCAATTTTCGTTTGTTTTTCCTATTCAATCGCTCGGACCTCTCTTACCTTCTCTTTCTCTTTCTCATTCTCACGTCAGATCATTTAAGTGATTCTCTTTTCCACTTACTTTGTGCCGAATGGATCTTATATGGATACCCAGGCTTGAGAGACTGGCTCTATATATCATCCCTCTTAGAAAATTCCACGCCCTTCGCCCCGAAGAACATTTTATTCCGAAATTTTATCCCGATGAACATTGTTCGTTAGATTGCACATTGTAGGATGCAAAGACGTGACCTCGTGCCAGATCCTTGATATCTCGCGCAAGGAGTTTCTTGGCAAGACGAAATAGTATTGATACAATGCCATTACTAAGGTGTGCCAAAATGTTTGGCTCATCTTGCGCCATGACGGAGGAGAATCTTTAAACGATCTTTAGTTGCGAGCGCCTGCCATCCCGATGAACATTGTTCGTTAGATTGCACATTGTAGGATGCAAACTCCGTGCATTAGCCTTTCTCTATGCATTTATTATCACGCTGACAGATCTTACAATTTTTGAATTAAATTATTTAGGTATACAAGAAATAATTCTGTGAATTGTATAGTGCCACTGTGTCGTTTATTAAAACTTGATGAGGAGAGATGGTAAAGATTTCTTTGCAAGTATACCGCATTTAATATTTTTCATATGTATTTCGGTATTTTTTTCATCCGTACGTCATTTTTTATTCTTATTATTTAAAAAACAGATTTCCAGAATATATTACAATTATAATCAAATTATAATGATATTAATTGCTATGTGATATGCAACTAAAGCGAAAGAACATGAAAAATACATTACTCGATATTTTCGACATAAACATCTTAATATAATATTACACCACGTGTATATTAATAAGAAATTAATGTAATAATAACATAATCGAAAATCTTTACGATATGAGAGAGTAGCGAATAATCTGAGACAAGCGACTCGATAGATAGATACAAGGAATCATCATTGTTTAACAAGAGAAATGTGACAGCATCGTAAGAGTGAATAAGATCAGTGAATATCAGTGAGGTAGCAATAGCGAAAGCCACAATCTTAGAACGCCGATCCGTCATTCGGGAGAAACTATGCGAGCTATCGAACGTCACATTTCGCGATCGTCTGTTAGAGAACGATAAATCTGTTGAGACATCAACGAAGGATTATCGCGAACGAGTGTAATCGACAAATTCGATCCGGCACTCGCGGCGACGCACGCGAGCCTGTAACCGATTGCCGATTGTAATGTGTTGTAACACAATACAAAATCATTTGTCACGTGTCGATTGGAAAGATAACTCCAATCGATGGCAGTGGCGTCTCTCAGTTTTTCCACCTCCCCCGTCCCCTCGGAAAACGATAAAGACGATGCTGCAGTTTTGTCGTTGTCATTGCTAAATTACATCCCGCTGGCGTTTCGTGTAACTCCTGGCTACGTCGCGTCGTGCCGCACTTCGATATGAGAACTGTCCTGGTTTATTGGATGTCGCATATGCGACCAAGCAGCTACTCTAATATCTCGTTCTTTCTCTCTCTTTCTCTCTTTCTCTCATCTCATGCCAAAGTGGATACGTTGCTGTCGCGTTCGATGAAGTTACTGGCCGTGTGAACGGATAGATTCACGTCATCAGTTATCGCGTTGGCCATCTTTGAAAGAAGTCGAGATTGCGCTTACACGCGTGGCTCGAGAAAATTAATTTTCTTCTCCGGAAAAATATTTTTTTGTTGATACTGATAATATTTATCCAATGTAGCGCTCTCGTAATGATTTCCGTGAAACAATAATTCTTTATATTCGCGCGATAAAAGAACATTCCAGTCTTATTGTACGAGGGCTCTTTTGTCTTAAAATATAATTATTGCGAAAGAAACTTATTCAACGCCTATCGAGAGATGAAAGAGACAAGTCGCAAATAATTCTATTCGCCTTAAGGCATCCGATCTCGCCGCGGGAGTGCAGTTGCACACCGTGTGCAAAGTATATCGACACGCTGGGAAATAATACCGGGGCAGTATCAAAAGGGTCATCACAATTTCCCTCGTATTTAATCCAGCGCAACAGTAATTATACGCTACCGATGCGATGCCGCGCGAACCGTGGATGCATAAATAACGAAAAACATTAAGATAAATAACGTTTCGATCCCACGGCGGCGACATGCAATGTGATTGCGTGATAAATTACTTGTGGCAATGGTCGCGATCGCGATTGAATCCGGAGTTTCAGTAAAATAACAGTGATTCAATTATCCTGCTTTCTGTTTATTATCTTCTCGAAGTATACATCGCCAGTGTTTGTTAATACATCGCGATACGATAGTACTCTCTCTTCCCTTTTATTCCCTCTCTCTTTTTGCTCTCCACAAAAATATCTTAAAATATTTCCAACTATGAATATAAATATATATTTTATATAATATTATTTTATCCAAAAAGAGAAAGTTGGAAGAATGAAAATTTTTATTGATAATTGCGAGATTACTTTATATGACGTAATACGCTAAAAGCGTATGACCGCAAGAGATTTTAATTTCGAATAATAAATATTTGATATTTAAGTACTCGAGAAAGAAGCTTAATTCGTAAAGACCTCCCATTCACGTTCCCATGCTAATAACTCGAAAATGATTGATGCCGCAGTATTTTCGTTACGAGAAAATCAACTCCGATATCGTCGAAGAATCTGTCATGAAAGATTGATGCGCGTTGGGGGCCACGGTGTGTACATTTTTCTCGATATGCCTTCTATACGCGCGTTCGCCACAAAAGTCTCGCGTCATTGGCATCAACATCGTCGATCCCGATGTACGTTCGCCGTAAACTCGGGCAATTTCCTCGTGCCGCGATCACTCGGTATGCGCTCTCTCGATGTCCACCCTAATTACCCGTACTGAGAAAACATAATAATGCCAGAGGATCGGCTTGGAAAAACTAGTACAAAGTATCCGTTGTCGTGCCTCCCGGCGAACGCCCGTCGTGTCGTCCGACGAGCTCTGCGCAGGGGCGGACTTTACGATAGATTATTATCGGGAAAAATTTGTATAAGATCTTTTGTGTAAAGAATCCATGCAGCCTTCTACGGCGGAAGGAAAGAAAAAAATAATGGGACGAAACATTCTTCGATAGGAAAAGAAATTACGTAATTATATTTTTAGGCATATTTTACATAAATCAAACATACGTCTAAGATTAAAATAATTTTAAATAGTTTTGGATGCCATATAAAGACACAGAGAATGATTTATTATTTAAATAATATGAAACTCTCGTGATCAACGCAAAACAGTTTCTCATGCCTATAATATCGGAGATAATTAAAGGGTACCCGTAATATACGTATCCCAACCCCTTGAGCAATCAGGGCTTTCGATTTTCCCAGAATTTCGATAAGCTCCAGGCAACTCCGCCCCTGCTTGTGCGGCGAATAGTTTCTTCTGGTCCATGTCTGACTAAATGTTGGCAGCTGCCATAGGCGTCGATGGTCGAGTGCTCACCTCCGCTACTCGCATCCGGTAATGTTTGGTAGCAGCTTGCCGGGTTACTTCAAGGAGTAATTGCCCGTAATTGCGCGTCCCAAGGTGTAATGCACTTTGAGTTATTACTTGTCGTGGCTGCTGCCGCTGCTGCTGCTGCTGCTGCTGCTGCTGCTGCTGCTGCTGCTGCTACTATGAGAAGTGAGGTGATTGAACTATCGTAGCGAAGCAACAAGCAGTTATTGCGGCGAGTTACAAACATGCAAACTGCGATAAATTGAAATTACGGAATGTAGGATTATGACATACACAATAATTTCTCGATTAATGCAAAATCCAATGAAGTCATTGAACGAACACACGTTCGTTGTATATACAAATTGAAATTACGGAATGTAGGATTATGATACACAATAATTTCTCGATTAATGCAAAATCCAATGAAGTCATTGAACGAACACACGTTCGTTGTATATAAAAAAGCGTAAACGCGGGATGAACAATTTTGATAATATTTTTGATGAAAGTAATAGATAAAGTGAATAAAAAAATTGAATGATGGAACTCGTTGCATCTCTTTCTCTTTGCGAAATACGATTTAAATTAGTTAATTACGGGTCGCGTGTTATATTTTAAAACAAGCCTTTGTAAAAAACGTGTATTGCTATAATTATATTAATAAAGGCCGATTGATGAATACATTAGCGTCTATCGATATCGTTTTCGTTATTATTTTATGTGCTTTAGATTTTCATTTTCATGTTTTATAGCAAGAGTTAATTTTCTCTACGTAAATGAAGAAGCAAAAATTACATAACCGTATGCCGTAATACAAGCATAATTAATATTGTTATAACACACTGTATCATATTTTCGTGAAAATAATGATGCCTGCGCGCATAATGCACTGAAGCTTAAGTTAATGAAAATTCGTGATGATATTGTTTGGATTAGCGATACATTATGTCACATTGTGTTCGGTTCTTTGTGTTTTTTGCACAGTAGAAGCATCGTCTATACTGCAATTTTCGTAATATGCATCGACAACAGGTGGGAAGGGTTCGCTGATCGCTCTTTGAAAGATTATCTTCTTGAAAGCTTCCGATAAAAATAATGGAAATGCGTCATCCCTTTCAATGAGAATTTGTATTATTTTTCGGCAGAAAAACCCTGGGTTTGAAATCTCGTTATACGTAACATCGTCGTTCTTTCGTAATTTTGTTGACGCGAGACAAACATGCAATGCGTTATTGTAACGGAATCCCTCTCCCCTCTTTCCCCCGGCGGAATTCAATGAAAATTCATAGCAATCTTGCATCGATGTTATTGGAATTACTACGTATTCTTTTCCCCTCTCTCCCTTTCCTCGTGACTTTTTTCTGATGAAAAGAATACCCTCGGCATCGGCGCAACGGTAGAATGGAAATGCTAGAATCACGTTAGTGGAAATTTTACGGTACGCCTTCGAGGAAGAGTGTATATAACGTCGGGTGAATATTCATAAAGTCTTCGCTTACATTGTTTACCCGGCTCATTGTGATGGAGAGAATTCCGCGACGGTTGCCTAACCTTTCGCTCGCAGGATCGGAATTTTTGTTCAATATTCATAATGACTTAATAGGGACGACACTATTTTTCCACGGCGAGGAAAATTGTGTAATTTCTACAGGGAGCGTCTCCAGCTACTATGCAATTACAAAATACGTTGCACATTTTCCATCTTTATATCTTTCTCTCTCATTATTATTATTATTATTAACTTATTGTTTGTGTCCGTAATAATAGAATAATCTTATAAATAATAGTATATGCAATAGAATAGAAATTGAAGAATACAAATCGATTATTTTCTTAGTATTATCCATTTATTTTTACTAATCATTATTTATTATATATACATTTATTATTAACAGCCATTTTTTTTCTCAAATTTATAAGTGAAAATTTTTTTGTTTCACTGCTCTGATTATTGTTGTATAATTTTAATATTATAATGTAATAATAATATATATAATATTATTTATATACAAAATACTATATAATATTAAGTAATTGCGTAGTATTGCAGTACACGTAGCGCACGTACGTAAAAAATCGTTGTTACCTGGTTAGCGCGTCAATACACGGCCAATAGTTTTACTGTTCTCGTTAATGACTCTTCTTTAAAGAATATAGTTTAATAGGTTAAATCGACCAATCTGGGACGCGTACGTGCAAAGAATTGATCGATTTATATTTAATTTGGCATCATTAAAGCGTGTTGCATCATGCAAGCCAACGAAAAACGGGTCTCATTTTATTAAAAACTTTAAGACGTTAATTAACGGCGTCATTATATGGAATCATTCTAACTAATTCGCGCAAGTAATGACAAAACTAGTCACCGTCGCAAAATCGCGCAACGAGAATTAATCTTGCTACTCGAGATAATTTGTAACGGCGGTTCTTTTAGATACATGTGTGTGTGTGTGAATGGAACACAAGCATCTATCGCGCATCCGTACACGTACAAAGACACGCATAGGTACATATACGCAGTGTACACGTAATACAAAATTTTCGTGAGAAGCCCAAGGAGAGAGTATAATCCTCGCGCAGTAACTGTTAATGTCTACCGTAAATTGTGTGCACACAAGAAGATAGACGGCGTCTAATATGCAAATGACTGTGTTCTTCGAAACTTAACTAGGTGTTAATTTGGTATTCACGATGCGTAGACGGAACGCTCGGCGAAACACCTCGGTATGAAGGATCCGCACTCGCATTAAGTTGCAATTATCCTTAAAAGTATTGGCCGCCGTCCGTGCTCATTAAGAGCGCGCAATATGTAGCTAAATAAAGCTAAGTGCATCGAAGCTGAATTTAAAATCACTTAATTTTCAAAAATTTATTTTACTTTTTGAAATATATATATATATATGTGTATATTTTATATGAAATTATATAATTACTCATAATGATAAGATGTATAATTATTGTCGCGGTACGGCTTTTTTATCCAATTAAAGTTTATTCTCCAAATCTCGAAGAATCTGATCCCTTAAAAAACACATCCGGTCGGTTCGGGGTACCCTGTAGAGATATAAATCCATGCTGTAAATACACGTATCGCGCACGTCGCCCGATTGTTTATTTCGTCGTGTCGTTTTCGTGGGTCACCAACTCGGACGAAGATTTCTTTCCGGCTTTATCTTCTGCCGGACGGCAGTTACGGCTTCGTGAATAGTCACGGGACGTCCACAGGATGACCGTCGTATAATTTCAAAGACCTTAAGGCTGACCTGAGTCAACAAGTCGTGGCATTCGTGGAACGTGGGAAGCAGAATGCGCCTGTAGACACAGATACGCTGAAATACTTTGCTTGGAATATTTCAAGACCCATCTGCGCGCTTCTCCTCCACAATATCGTCATTATCCTCTCTCTCTCTCTCTCTTCCTTTATAATATATTATGCAATACTATGCAATTTTAGATCGAGATTGTTCGTTCGAGATAGAAGCGATTAAGGCATAAAGATAATAAATGAACCAATTTAAATATATCGGATTTAATCCGATCTATATTTCAAAAGGCATTTATATATTATGGAAGAGAAGGTAGAAATTTTTTTTTTTTTTTTAATGGATGAGAAATTGATTCTCTAAATGTCGTTTTATGCCGTTATTTTTCAAATACATATAAGCTTTATGAGATATGTTTAAGCAGATCTACAGTTTTATGTTTCATTTTTTTCTCTTTGTAATTTGTTAAGAAGTGGATATGTATAATTTACTTCCAAAGATTTTTTTCGATCTTTTTGCTCATAATATCTTATTTAAATCAACATGTATATACCACGATATAATACATATCCGAAATACCACAATATTTCAAACATGACAAAGAATACTTTTTATGATGAAAAAAATAGCAGAAACATATAGTGACACCGATAGAAAAACTAAGAATTAAAATGATTTAATTTTCTGCGGATACACGAAAATGTTCAAATAACGTTCATTAGCGTTTGTAATAAATATCAAGAAACAATAGTTTACGATTTTTGTGCGGGTGGGAAATTCAAAGTTGGTCGGTTAATAAAGAAATAAAGAGGCAG
This sequence comes from Formica exsecta, assembly GCF_003651465.1. Classification (NCBI taxonomy): domain Eukaryota; kingdom Metazoa; phylum Arthropoda; class Insecta; order Hymenoptera; family Formicidae; genus Formica; species Formica exsecta. The sequence goes on from NW_021852343.1 coordinate 1,079,782, forward strand.
TTATGACACGCTACTTACGAGACTACGGTAGATTCCAGACGGTCGCGGTAGTTAAAAGGATCGGCAAGAACTCTATTAAGGTCGATTAGAAAAATGTTTAACTACTTTAGAAACGCTTAAACCGCCACACGAACTTTCCCGCTTCGTGTCGCTCGGCTACGCTGATAATCCTGACATTAACATGTAATTAAGGCGGGCGAAAAAAAGGACGAGGACGATGGGGATGTGGTATTAGGGAGGAGAGGCGAGGAGAGAAAGAAAGTTTAACTCCGTCGGAACGAGGCTCTCGATCGTCGATCGTTTGTTATGCCGCCTGGAGTTCGAAACGGAAGGAAGTTTGGCCTCGCGAGTCCCATTTATCGACTTGAAAATTATGGTTGCTTCGTCCGTAACGAGTGATGTCTATGCTCGTTTAATCCATCAACCCTGTTTTTACTATCGATTCTATAACAACTAGCACTCCACAATGCCTAGAATTATCCTTGTAAATATCGGGTCCCGACAATGCGATATCGTAGACTGTAGATTAATGAAAAAATGTTTTAATTATTCCTGTAAGAAATATTCGATATATTTATATATTGTGTATGAAATATATACATATAATTATCCTTACAATAATTTAGAATGATCACATTCTCTCAATATTGTAAGGGCAAAGCGAGACGGATTAAGAAAATGTAAACAAATACTAGGTGAAGGAAGGACGTGACTAAGCAGTCAGTCCCGAGCCCTCGTCGCGGCAAGACGAGTAAATCTATCAATACTAAACACGCGTTTGAAAGTTAATGGCCTTTCCTGCCTTCCATCGACTCTCGTCTTATAACATATAATATTGCCTTAATTATTAAACTACCGATTTCAAAAAATTCCTGTTAAATTCCATTACACTTGAAAATCTAAAATTTCAAATATCTGTATTGTGTCTGTCTTTCTTTCTCTTGTTTTTCACGATTTATAGAATATGAAATTCATGTTTTACAATTTAATAATTAAATAAATTTATCAGTAATTAATTATTAAATGATTATTATTAATAATTTAATAGATTTTGTTTTGTGAGATTGCGAGATGAAACATCAACCGAGATGAAATATCATCTGAAGTAAATAATTTTCTCGTTGACATTTCGATCGTTATTAGGTATTCACAAATTAATAATTGATATTGTAATTATGGTCCGTGAATATATTCCCATAGCTAGATTGTAAGATTGATGTTGCTGCAACAATTCGCGAAGGTATAAAGGGCACGAACAACAAACAAGGATTGAATGAAACTTTCTCGAGCATCTCGTCTGCTCGAAATCGCCCATCGCGAACGGCACAATGCGAATTTAACCGCGAATATGGATGCACTATTCTGTTGCAAGCAGTTATTCAGGTCCCGCGTCACGTGTTGGTATAAAGCGTCTAATTATTCGTCGCATGAATAATTCACCTTGCAACTTAACCGAGGTCGAAGATCGTTCAGCGGGAAAGAAGAAGGCCAAAGGGAGATTTTCTAGCTGTGGGAAGCGGGGAGGGAACGAAAGCTACTATTAGCTGCTCCGTTACATGGCAATGTGAAAAATTAACGGCCTCGTCGACGAGTTTCCGTTCTTTCTCCCGTACGTTCTGTCATTCTTTCGAAGAGTATTGTTTCTCTCTTTCTTTCCCTCTCTCTCTCTCTCTCTTTCTATGTCTGTTTTTTTTTTATAAATGCTGTACGACAGATGTACGTGTATTTTCGTGAAATGTGAAACCTGTCATACGACAGCGGAAGAAAAAAGAACCAGCGACGAAAATTGAGAATAAAAATGTATCATCTGAGAAGATATTGACAGACAGCGCAAAATAGCGAAAATATTTTGCGAAATTTTTTTTGCCGTCAGATAAAATAATTTCAGATACATTTGATGAATAATTCGATGATTAATTTATATGTTTGTAGATAGTTAATTAATTGGATTCGCGAGAAAATAATTCAAAAGCATTAATACAAATAATAATAAGGAAAAAATTTTTATCCTGTTAGACTTAAATCCAACATCGGAAAAAGAAAGGACTTTTTCAAGTATCGACAATAGTCATCGTAGAGAGAAATCTTTAATAGTTATATACGCATACAATTATCATTTATGAGATAATGTTAGTCGGAAAGATGAGGAGATAGGGATCATCAGGTAAAATTACAGACGAAGTTCAGCAAGAGTGCACTTAATAAAAGCAAAAGTCTGATTAATAATCACGAATATACAATTAAATCGCGCCGAACGATTGGGAGAAGGTGCGTTTTTTCGTTCGCCGACGTGATTCATTCAGTGATGCCGAAGCCATTTTCAGGGGGGCCGTCACACGCACACGAACACGATCATGCGTTCCCCCATCCGCGGCTGATGTGAGTCTGCCTCGTCCAGGTGTGCAGGTGAAGCCGATGTGCCGTGAGGTCACTCATTTATCATTGCATAAGATTCAGAACCTGTTCCGGTCCATTCATCGCCGCTCGCTCGTATATACCTTCGAAAGTGACTCGTGGGACGGGCTATGAGAGATGTAGCTACGTACGTGCGCAATGGCGTAAGTGCGAATGTACATTTGCTCGTCAGAAAATGATTCTCCTGTCTATATTCGCGACAGACGAAATGGTTCAAACGATTTCATTTTTCAAGAAAAAAAAAGTTTATTTTTATCAAAAAATATGTAATGGTCGAATCAAATTAAAAACTTGGGAGAAATGTAAATGGTTAATAATTTATTATTTATCGTTATAAAATTTTGCATCTGCTTTATACTTTATTATATTATATAGACATGAAGTATAATAAAAGGTTTGATAATATACTGATATTTCCAAAGCAATAAAAATTTTCTTTTTTTTTCTTTTAAACGCATTTACAATTCATATAATTTCTAACATCTAATTAAATAACGGTTAATTCTTTTTAAACAAAAGTAATAAAATAACTGTTTGTGAGCTACGATTGTTCGTGCTTATCTCGCGACAATATCGATGCTATAAAATATTTTGCGATACACATGAGCGTACTATATATACACTATCTATATATATCGCCGCTATATGTGACTGTGGTAAATAGCTACAATTCCTGTTTGGACAGTTTGGATTATGCGACAAGGTATTCGTTAACCACAGGAATACCAGCCTCGAAGACCAACGTTTCATGGTTGTCTCAATCAGTTTACAATAATGTCTGTTTGTCAGCCAGCGAATGATCCAAATGCAAAATTAATTTCAAAAATGAAAATGAAAAATCATATATTTTAAGTCTGCATTAACATATTTGTTGTACCGTGACATCTATGTTTTCAAGACATACAAATATTGTAAGGGCCTCTTTAGACGCTTTATAATTTGTGATAAAATTAACGACAAAAATTCTATTTATAAATGTTATACATTGTGTAATATATACACAAAATTATAAATAAAATTCTATCTTGATTTTTAGCATGAATTATAAATCGTTTAAAAAGGCTTTAAAGAAATATAATTAATATATTAATAAGAGAATGATGAGAGAGATATAATCATCAAATATGACATTATTGGAAAAACTAATTTTATTAATTTACTTATTGATTCCGCAAGAGGCAATTAATAATATAATTTATGCTGTATTGTTAAATTATATATAATTTAAATTTATGCAATAATTTAAATTTGCAAACATATTTAAATAACAACAAAATATTACATGTATAATTATATAAATGTTAACAAAACAATGTATAAATGTAAATTTATAACGCGATCGCGCGCGACGCCAGTGAATGTGCGCGTCCCCTTTAATTCTCGAAATGATCGATATTGTTCCATATGCGTGCGTTATTTTCGTCCCGATTTTGCTCGAGATGTATAACAAAAAGTCCAACCCCCACGATCTAGATAAACGTCCATCGGAGCGATATCTCATCTCATAGATATAGACTGCAACAAAGATGCAGGTAGTATCACACACACAGCAGACCATGCATGTTTTAGATGACGATAATGACAAAAGTTCGTAGTTTAGATTTCACATTCTTCTTTCAGTCAGCATTTCTCCGAAATAACGCTCGAATTTGTAATCAAAATTCTTATCCAGATCCAATCTCTGTTTATTTCACTATCTTAAATTTAAATTTTTTAATCAAATAATAAAGAATTAATCTTTAGATATAACAAAAAAAAAAAAAAAAAACAGATCAAATAAAATATCATGAAAAGAAAAAGTTATCTTTTAATTAGCTTTGTCTTTTACAATTATGTAGTATTTTATCAAGTAAGGGACTGTACATAAATTTATAATTTCTTTTTTATCGTGCCCTGTTTATTACATTTATTCGATCAATTATAAGGAATGCTGAAGAATTCACAGATATGAATAAAGCAACAAGCTTAATAAACATTCTCTTTTATCAGTCTTTCATAGTAGCACGTGGTTGTACTCATAGCCTGAAACGATATGTCTTGCCTAGGTTATCTTTGAAATTTGTCTTGTGTAAGCATCTGTTTTGATTAAGGATGCTTCATCGTCGCTCTGGCGACGGACGATTTGTCACTGTCACGTGTTTATGGTTCGTTGCAGTGACAGATGCATTTCGCAATAAATTTTACAAATTTTTCTATCGCTTGAATTAAATATTTTTAATCCTATTTAGTCCTTTATTTCTAAGATTGATATGTTAATTGAAATTGTTTTCATATATTGATATATGTTTTTTTACATAAGTAAAGCTCTTATATATATATATATATAATCTTTCTCGCTTTCTCAAGAAGAAATAAAAATTCAAGAGAAAGCAAAACAATATTGAGGCAACTCTAAAAAATATTTTTTAAATTACATATAAATTGTATGCCTTCCGAAATTTTAATTCCTTTGAATATTCCTGATTACTATATAGCAATAGATAGAATTCAATTCGAATATAGTTAACAATGGTCTGGCGAATGCAATGCAAACATTTTAAAAGCCGATTTACGTGCCTTGTAGTCGTTCGTAACACATTTTAAGCTTCGAGATGCAAGCAGTAAGTCAACAAAGTCGGCAATGCCTGAGAACTCGGAAACGTGAACATTAATCCTTAATGTTCACGATTCTATGAAGGAATCCTCTCCGCGCGATCAGAATTTTTATCAAGTTGGTCACATAAATTATAAACCACTATCTGCAAATTGTATACATATATTACTCATATAATTAATAAAACAACAACATAGCACTTTTTTTGTTTAAGATATATATTTAAATTCATGTTTTTCTTTATAAATATATGTTATTAATAAATATTTCGATTGTGCATTATTCTGCTAATATTCCGTAAACTTTTCATTTTTTATTTTAACATTACAAGTTTACGAATGTAGTACACTCAAAAAAGTGGTATTGCAACTACAGCAAAAATTTTCTGGGTGCGCAAAATTAACTGAGGTACATAAATGATTAGCAAATACTGTGATATCGCATATGTTTCGCATTTAATCAATCTAAGTGACAGAGACAGAATTTATATCTGAACTGTTTGTGAAATTTAGAAAGAATGTTTTTCTGTGGCGTCTATCCATGTTAAGGCCAATCATATTTGTTATAAAGTTTGGCTGTGGTACACAGAAAAAATTAGCAGCAAGAAACAGATGAATATATAATCCTCACATCTAACGTATTTGTATAACGCGCCCAATCTATCTAGCTCTTTTAAACAATTTTTCTCAATTTTTCGATGCTGCAGTTATAATTGGCAGTTATATTTCTCACAAAGATCGTTCTAGCTGTAGTATCGAAACTCATATTTATCCAATGCAGTGATTAACATTTGGCAATGGGACCTAAATTTTCTAGAAGATATTATTAGAATGTTGCTGCTGTAAATTCTATATGTAACAGACAATATTCTAACAGATACAAAAAATAGCGATAAATTTTTGTTGTGACACCTAGAAATCTACCTATATCAGCAAGACATTTTTTTGAGTGTATGTTTCTTATATTTAGAGTCGAAATATTTGAATTATCAAAAATTATTATTTTGTACAGATGTGCTCGGAGGGATAGACGGTAAAAGAAGAAGAGTGAAAGAGATAGAGAGAAAGATCTCGAATTAAATTGTGGTAACGGGCAATACAATTTCATCGCAGAGGTGGTTCGGTTCGTTCGTTTATTCGCGTGTAACGTATCGCGGATTCGTTAATTATAGGTTGCCCTCTTACTTAACTACTCGAAAGCCCTCTCGCCGTCGTTCAACGTTTTCCAACGGTAAGAATCTCGGTATCCGATTGCCAGGTGGCTTTAAGCAGAGTCAAAAGTCGTGAGTAGGCCGCGGCTCATCTCTCCTCTCTTCCTGGCCCGATCTTTTTCTTCCTGCTCGGTCCACCGTCTTTCGCCGTTTCGTCCTATCAGACAATCTCCTCGGCTTCCTATAAGGCCAAGGTCTTTTATCAGGGAGATCGTACCGTCGAAAGTAAAGAAAAAAAAGTATCGCCGCACTGGTATATCCTTTCTCGAATCGCTATTTACGATCGTGACTCAACAGGATAATTGCTTGCGGGAGAAGTTTGCTTTGACATTCGTAAATTTCTTCGCATGTCGATTTCTTTTTTAAATACATATATACATACATACTAAATTTAAATGTACCTGTATAATAAGTTGAAAAGTAAATGTATCATGTAATATTTTTTATGAAGCAAACGCCTTATGATGACTCGCGATTGATTATTGTTTCATTATATTTCTATATATGTATGTCATATAAAGCTATTTTATGTATTATTAACTTCAGTTATAAATGAATTTTAAATAAACTACATATATATATATATATATTTAAAATAAAATTTATAAAACTTTTTTTTCTTATATATCTGACAGCTTCAAAAAGACTTCGAATATCATATTTTCTAATACAGCCTTGCATGTACGATTTTCTGCAGGTGTTCCGTATTTGTCGTTATTAAAACATGTGGCATCCGCTTTAAAGAATCTCGGAGAGCTGTGCGGTTATTAATTGCACGCGATCACGCGATATTTGCTCGCGATACGTCGACCCACCGCGAATTTATCGTCGTGTACGAGCTGATTTATCAGAGAGGACCCGATTTATCAGTGTGTCCCAGGCACGGGCCCGAATGGAGATCGACACGATTCAGAAGCCGATTGGCCAATTTCACTCGCGCGACATTCCGAAAGAACGAGATTGCGAGCGCAGCGATGCACTCTGTTTGCAGTATACGATGGATTCGTAGACTCTATTTGTGGTCAATTTATATTAACCGTATTTAGTCGGTTATATCCGATACTGCGCGGTTTTACTAAAAACGTATGATCCAAACGATCGGTTTACAGTAATAGCATCGTCTCTCAAGATAAGCTATTTAAAATATCGATATCAAATAATTTATAACCAGCAAGCTTTATTAAACTGTAGAAATATAAAACTCAGAAAAAATTTCGAGTACTTCGATAGTTTTATGCATTTCATATTTTAATTCCTATTTTAATAATTTTTAATCTTATATTTTTATTATTTAATATAACAAATGGTTCAAAGGATTAATGACAATTAGATTGTAATATTAACAATTAATTAATTTATTATTATTATATAATCAATAATTAATTATGTTTTACATACATTACTTCGATTTCAAAATATGAAATGTTTAGCAAAGCAATACTCGATGAGTAAATATGACGTGACGCGGTCAGGCGTCGATCACTCGCTATCTTTACATGAAAATCTTGCATTTCTATCTCGCGAGATATTCGAGTTGTCGCTAAAATATTTTTCTCATATATATGTATATTCTCACATTATAATACTTGATAATACATTATTATACTTGAAAAATTGTATTAACAGCTGATTCGCCATTTCGAGAGAAATAGAGTATTTAAGAGGCTATCAGCTTTCGTTCCGATCACAATTGCTTATCCAAGGCGAATAGTTACGTCTAGTGCGTTTTCCGAGAGAGGAGAGGTTCAACAAATAAATAAATGTCCGGCCGGTTGAAGCAAACAAAAGCTGCTGCGCAAGCACACCGAATGCTTACGTTTGCTATGTTTCTCAAGAACAACGAATCGGATAAAACCGGTGCTGTTATTACTTTCGACAGACATCGACGATCTTTGTCAAATACGCGTAATAAATTCTCAAGTTATTGATATTTTTCTTCAAAGGATAACGAATAAATTACCTTTATGATTATATCTCATCTGTTACCATAATTTAATTCGAGGCTTTCTCCTTTATTCTTTTTCTCTCCCTTTGTATTATCCTTCGGGCACATCTGTGCGAAATAATAATTTCCGATATCGTGATTTAAGTATTCCGGCTTTAAATATATATGGGAAACAGCCTTGTACATTTGTAGAATAATACATGGCGATTAAATATGTGAAACGTTTGCGTAATTATTGTTTAACCTCGGGTACAGAAAGGGGAGAAAACTCCATCCCTAAACATCGACCTGTTGACTATTAGATGGAATTTTAAAGCACGAGTTCGAGTCCGAATTTCAAGTTGGAAATAAATTAAATTCTTCGAATCTCTCGAAAAGGGAGATATATTCGAAAAATTACATCTTTTTGAACTAATCTTCAAGCAATATATTTTTTCTATTGTAAACATGGGGAACAAATAAAAGTTTATTAGTTTGCAAAGAATACTATTTTCATTTAAGAATTTTCTTTAATAATCCCGCTATTCGAACAATCGAATCTTCGTTTCGATCGAACAGATCGATCACACGTTTCGTTCGAATCTTTTGTTTAAATTCTGTCTGACTGGAACAAGGATTGTCCAGTACGATAGGCAGCAGCCTCCGCGACGTTCGCCAATTCTTTCGCCCATGTTCGTTGTTTACCGTGAACCGAGTGCGTGCGTGTAATGGTTACGTTACGACTTATGTTATTCCGTAGAACCGGGCGAGGAGGGTCACGGGCGGAGGGAGAGATATGGATTTGAGGAAGGAGGGGAGAGAGTTATAAGGCCAGAGTTCGCTCCATTCATACCGTACATATGTGATTGGCCGGCAGCACACCGTTGCACTTGGCAGTGAGTGTAGAGAGAAAGAGAGAGAGAGAGAAAGAGAGAGAGGAAGAAAGACAGAGAGAGAGAGATACGGTGAGATACCTGGATGCAGTGATGCAGTGACCCTCACTTTTCTCTCGCACGCTCAGGAATAGATGAGTCTCTCTCTTTTCGAGAGTGCAATCGACTAAGTACGTTTCTTTATGCTACTTACAAGAGATTGTAAGATGTTCATTGAAAACGCGTGTTTTAATAAAATAATCTTCACGCACTTCCAATATTAAAATCTTGAACATCTTTTAAATTATGTATAAAAGATAAATCTCTCGTAGGGATTACGAGAAAATATTGTACATATGAGTATGACATGGATTTATAATTTAGTAAATCGATTCGAAAGGATTAACACGAGAAATATAATATTAAGGGAGAAGTTTCTATTTTTTAAATTGTAAATTACAGGGACTAAGAGACATAAAAAAAAAATGTGAACGAAAGGATTGACGAATCACTTTTATACACGCGTTTCCAATTGTAAACATTCAAATCGATGCTTATTTCTCACACTTTCGACTCGGATTGAAGGTGATTTTCCATTAGCGGGAAATAGGATAATAACGGCTAATGACGTGCGCGCTAATGTACGTACACGTCAACTTGTATTTCAGCTGATGTCACGATATGTATGCACCATGCGCTAATTAAATTTGCAGAAACACTCGCACCCAAGGGCGGCTTATGGTCGCATCCTACGACACGCGTCTCTCTCACGTTCGCTTAGAAGTGTCCGTAACAAAATCTTGACGCTGCAGTATCTCCTTGTCCACTGTAGCGGGATTAAAATCCTCTCGGAGAAGCGTTCATCTCCCTACTTCGGCGACGAGGACTTCCGGTTTTGCGCCATTAACTAACTTGGCTTGTTTCTCCGCCTGATGCGAGCTTCTGCTAGCCAAGCCTGGAGTGTCCTTTACTGCCGCGGCTCTCGTACTTACGTTCCCGGGACTAATGACGGCTCCAGCATCGCGCATGCTGCATCCATCCGCATTACGATCCTCGAGAATGCAACGAGAGGGTTAAAGACATAAGCGAGAGGATAGAGGAGGCTCGGTTATTAGGCGCGTTCTTGTCTTTGACGCATGCACTATGCATCGGTCTAACGGCGAAATAATGGCAGACGCGGAAATTAAGGGCCAAAATTAATTTTGAAAGATCCCACCAATTATAAAACGTTATATACGATTTTTTAAATCTTATGCGTGAGAAGAACGTTAAACGCAGCGCCTTGTTATTTTTAGTAAAATTAATGCCTTTTTTATTTAAAAAGAGAACATTTTTTATTCCTTTAGACAGTACACGGATACACATACGATAATTCGTCGATGAGTAAAAGGTGGTAATTGACAGGTCACGAATTGAAATAATCGATCTTTTGAGGAAGTGGAAAATCGAGCTTTCGGATATCATTATGATAATTTGACATTTCCATGAAATGCACGGTATACACAGGAATTACGTAATACAAGAACGTTTTTTTGATATGTAATCAGGTTGTAATTCTTGTTTGTTACTGGAAACGAATATGATTGTAGAATAAAAGATAAATTCTATTAATATTCTGTCATAATATAATTAATTTAATCTTTTTCTTTTACATTTACTATAAAAAATAAGAAAAATAAAAAAATGAAATAAAATAAAAAATGAAAAAAGGATAAAAATAAAGAAAAATAAAGAAGTACATGTACGTGCAGAAGAGCATTTCGATAGTAAGTTGTGAACTTTCCAAGGCAACCAATTTGGGTCGATGATAACTCTTCTACGCTCTCGCGAATTTCAGCACATCGCTATTCTGTCTCCTGTCATTAATTTGCTTAAGATTAATCAATTACGCGCAATATATATATATATCTTTTCTTGAAAATTTCTACAGATTAAATGTCGCTTGTTTTTTTAACATTGTTTTCTAGCTACTCGATATGCAGGATGATATCAATGTCAATCTTGACTGATGACCCTCGGGCACTTTCGTTGCGAAGTGAGTGCACGGTGGAATTTATATTGAAAATTCCATTTTCGGAAGGGCCGTCCTCTCACTCACGGCCGAACGTGCAAATATTTTCGACGTTTAAGTTCACGTGTAGCGATTTTTTCGTAGCGTTTTCGACGTGCGCGCTTGGAATTGAAGTGAAGCTTTTCGGCATTTTCCACGCGTTTCGTTTAAATCAGAATCAGATTGTCACGGTTAAAATTGTTACTTCCCACCGCGGTTAAAAATACTTATTATTTACGTTTCTTGAAAATGGTTACGGAAAACAAATAAGAAAAAAAGGATAATTAAATTAATTAATTACAATATTAATTTAATCTAATCTCGCTCTATAAATCCTTACGTAAATCCGACAACGGATTTCAAGTTTCCTTAAGAAATTTCGATGTAAGATCTTTCAAGTTTCTGTTTCTTATACAAATCGAAAAGAATCGATTGACGAATTTAAAAAGTGTCCGCATAATTGTAATACTTCGATAAGGTAAGATTGAAGTTTATGCGTTTGAAACCCTGTAAATTTTTGTTTCCGAATGTTTGGCTTCGAAAGGACATCGTTTTCTACTGAAAATTTAAACGCTTCTTCGATTAAGGCTTTTCGATAATTATTTTAGCCGACGTAACTTTCGATAATTGCGTTCTGCATCGTGCACTAAGATTTTGCGATCGTTAATTAACTGCTAATTGGATCTTATTAATCGGGATTCTACCGTACATTCGTTGCGCATTCACCGGGTGCTGCTTTGTCTATGTTAATAGAGGATACACGTAGCCTGTGCGGATCGCTGTGCATCCTCTCGGATTAATGTAATGCATTACACAAGACACGATCTGACTGCCGAGACGGTAGAGAGAATCGAATAAAAAAGAAATTCAACCAGCTTGATCTGATGTTGTTACCAAGCCACAAATTTGTACTTACATCACGAATAGCGTCAAATAAAATAACGCCCTAATTTTTTGTGCACGATTTTATTTTTTAGATATTTAAATCAACTTTATTGTTAACTTTTTTAATTAAATTTTGCTAATGCGTCTACAAAGAGCAATATAAATCGTTCACTTTCTATCATCCCGATTAAAGATCAGCACACAAATTTGGATTTTATTAGAAACGAAATAAAAAAGCGCGATAAGTATCATAAAAAATTGAAAAAAAAAATTCAATTTTTTTTATCAAGTATGTATCGGCATCGTATATTTTCCGTCATCAAAATTATTTAACAAATTATTTAATAATTTATTATGTAAGAGAGGACAAGCGTAAGAGCCAAAATTTCGAGGATACCTTATATACGCGCGTTTCGATAACCCGGCTGACACACTATAATTAAAGTTTCGTTACGTAACGAGAAATTTATACTCGCGATCGCAGGATGCAGATATCAGGGTCGCCGATATCAGGAAGGGACGGCTGTGGATACGTCCGAGCCCTGTCTACGGTGCCGATGCATCGAAGGCGCATTGAGATGCCGGCTACGAGTGTGCCCGCGATTGCCGAATCCACCACCGACGGGCTGTCACGTACGTTCACCAACCGAGGATGCGTGTTGCACGGAGCTGGTATGCGGCGAGCAACGTTAGTAAGATAATATCTCACTTATCGCTACTGGATTATCTTGTTGATAGAAAGACTTTTTCGCTTCACCAACAGAAACAAAATTGTCCTCTTCCGACATCTGCCGCTCAAGCCTCGCTGCCGGAAATCATTATTCGTTCTTATTCTTTCTCCTTCGTTCTTATATTTCTCGTCTTGTTTTCACTCTTGAAACTACCGGGAATATTTACGGAGAAAAAACGGGTTCGCTGTTTCAGTGACCAGTTTCGAACATTTCTCTATTAATGAGAAAATACTGTAAACCGTTTATGGCCAATAACTGTTATAGAACCGAAAAGTCTTTCTGTGAACGGAGAATTCAAGAAATTACAGAAAGATATTATACCTCACATGATCTTTTTTATATTCGTACTTATATTTCTTTTCATTTCAAACATAATATCAATCATTTTTTATAAATAATTTTTATATGAATTATCTGAATTATAACTTAATTATTCAGAATTAAATGATTATTATATTAAAAATTGCGTGTGGAGATGTTTATGTTAATACATAAACTTATCTTGTCCCTTTTATAGAAACCGTTGTATTAAAACGTATAAAAGTTTCGACTCTGTGGTAAAGTAAATTAAAGAGTTAATTGTGATAAGCTAGGGTTTAAATTTATTATTTGGCGTGCAGACGATGTCGAGAATATGTTGCGGAGAGCCAATATACCAACAAACATAGAAGCTGAGAAGCATGCTCAACCTCACGAAGGTATTTCTATCTATTCTGTTCATTTTATATTTTCTTATTTACCTTTGGAAAAAAATGTCGTATATTTATTATACAAATAATCTCTTTTTTTTTAATTATATTCGCGCGTGTACACATATACACAACAGATAAGTGGTATTTATTTCATAAACTGGCAATTTGACTCAACTTATTATATAGCTTAAGTAATAATTTATTTTTAATTTAATTGAATGTAATGTATTCTTGGTTAAATTAGTAGCGTTCTGTGTGTGCGCGCTATTATTTTTAATAATTTTCATTCTAACTTCATCTCTGGAAAGAGCGTCTGGGTTACTTCTGTGGTAAATAAATGAGCCTCGTTACGCCCGAGTAAACTTGGGTAAATAAATTGAGGTAGGTGGAGAACACTCGGGCATAATACAGAAGAGAGGGGTTAAAATGGCTCGTTACTGCTGAAACAAAAGTAATTTTAAATTAATTCGGGATTTCTTTGCTGTCGCAAGGTTTATGTCAGTACATACTTTCATCTTTGCACGGTACAGCATTAAATTCGGTATATCTTACCGCAATATAATAATGAAATTACATACATGTTATGTGTATTGCAATTAAACCGATATATGTGTGATTTTTTTTGTTACTTTAATTTTATTTATTTTTAAATAATATAAATGATTATTATCTCTATTATCTGATGATCTGTAAATTTCTATTTAATATCTCACATTATTCTTGTTCGTGTCAATGAATTGAGCACTTCTTTATTTTGGGTTGTAAAGTTTACAAAGTTCCTTTCCTGTCCATAAAATATAAAAAAAGAAATCCCGAGTTAATGAAGTTAAACATATTGAATAATAAAATACAAGAGAGCATTCGTCAGAGTTGCATTTTCCCTCGAAACAACAACATTGCTTACATTACTTTATAAATGTATAGAGCCTGTGCGTCTTTCTTGAAAGCATTGTTAAATAAATTACCGGGCACCGAGAACTTCGCCGAACTTCGACGAGAAGTTCATGTGCTATCTTACAGACAGGAACGATCTTAACGAGAGCAATTTAACGTAAATTACAAAAAACTCCATTCAGTGCTCGATTGCAATTAAAGATTAACTGTTGTATATATATATATATATAGTTTCCGTTCTTTTTAAGATCAACGACTGATTATCGTTATGAATGTTATATCGCAAAATAAAATAATTAAAATACTACAGAGGCGTAAATTAACATAACGGAGTTGAAGATTTTATCTGACAAATGATAGAAGATAATATAAAAAGAGAAAAGTCTCGGGTATCAAATAAAAAAAAATATACTTCGTATTTCTGGTATATAGATGGATTTGTATTACTAAAATTCTTGTAGTATAGTTGGATTTAAAAAAAAAAAAAGCGAATTAAATTCGAAATACACTAGGATGTCTGCACGAGGGCGTTCAATACGGCTCGGGATCGGCGATGATGGGCTCGCGACGATGCGAGTATTGTTACTGCATATCCGGCTCGAGGAGATGCGTCCGTCCCAAGTGTCTGCTGCCACTGCCCGGATGTATGCCGCTGTACGCGCCCCATTCCTGC
>NW_021852343.1:1095200-1108584 GCF_003651465.1 Formica exsecta
TGCTGTCCGGTCGCCTATAACTGCACTCGTGAGTGTATTTTTATCACGGCGAGACGCGCGAGTTACTTTAAATCACCTTACCAATGGTCCTCTTTATTTCTTTTCAAGACCACCATCCGTCCACAATGGAGCCGCTATCGGGAAACGGTGAGTTTGAATTGTTGTCGCACTTACGAGGCAGTTCTCTTAACTGAATTCTAGAAAGGCGGATGACGCTAGGCGAGAGATTTTCTGGAAACTCGATAAAGTGACTCGATCAAGCTTGGTGCTTTATTGCTTACGCGAGAGAAGCTTAGTTTGTAATTCATCTTTTTTTCTTTTTGCTAATCTAACACTTCAGCGAGAAGAAAAAAATATTTTAGAATTTGATGTTTTAGAGGTGAGAAATATCTTGCAATTTTTCCGATATTGAGTTAAGAGTCTTGCTTTGGGAAAATTTCGATTTACAAATTCAACGCTAGTAGAGATAGCTTAATATGATAAATGCGATGCAGCGCGAGCAAACAAAGATTGTTCTACATATATTGGCATTGTGTGTACGAGCGGATAACTTATCAAAGTTCGCCCCCGGGAATAGAAAACTTCAAGAAAATCGGGCTATTAGGGATTATTCCGAAATTCACCGCCGTGCGACTAAAGCTTTCCGCCGAAGCGCGCTCTCGAAAGTTGTGATGAAATGTGTAACTTAATAACGAAGAGTTACTGTGCTAACGTTATATCACCTCACGACACAAGGATTCTACCTCCGGATAACCGACGAGGTTCATTTAATGCTCGGTAGTCTCATCGGTATGGTTCAAGCTATAAGTTTCAAGAAAATACTATAACAATACTATAATAATATATATTATTTAAATTAAACACAGTGTTAATTTTTTTATATCAAGAAATTAGGAGATATTCTTATAGATATATTTTAATTAAGAACTATGCAATTAAATTTGAAATATCGATCTTTTACCGCAAGTGTTCAATATCCATCAACAAACAGAGCGCTAACGAGCCTCGTATTAAAATTTTCCGTTAAAGTAAAATCTACTTAAGACTAACTAGGGGGATTAAAAGTTTGTTATTTTTTAATTCTCTTAGTTCGCTCATAACTTGAAAACTGTGAAAGCCTCGTCGTTTTTCTCAATTCCTCTATCGATATTTGCGGTCCGGGTGCGCGACTTTAAAACACGTTTTGTACACCACGACGGGGTCCTGGATTCTCTCGTTAAGAGATCCGACATCCGTGGAGGAACGTGTACCGCGATAAAGAGAATGGCGCCCGACACTCTTTGCTCCGGAACGGAAGCTGCAAGCTGCGCCGCTTCGAATTGCCGAGATTGTCGAGGTTCATTTAACGCCCGCTTTCTACGTGGCCGCTTAAATTTAAGCCGGGCTTAAAATCTCGGCCGCTACAACGCGACGGCTGTCACTGGCTGCCGGGACATTCGGGGACGGCTTAATTTTAAACGAGCACACGGGAAACCACCCCCGTCAAATGGGCGATTGTGAGCCTCGTCGCGACGACTGACCATGAAAAGTCGTAAATAACTATTCCGAACCATATACAACCACTCGTTAATTTCTCCCGGGACGAGCAAACATCCTCGAGATCGTCTCATTTGCTCGTCAGAACGAGGCTATTATGGGCTAATAGGACGACACCATCAAAAGAGCAAAGTTATTATCACCAGAATATAACTTTATTGAAATAAAATGTCTAGAAAATATAGAAATATATGCGATTTAAAATTGAAATCAAAATTAAAAAATTAGATTTTATAATAATTATAATTACGATTTTATAGATTATTCTACAATTTTATGCACATTCCGGTAAAATATACAAAATTCCTTCCTTTTTCTGTACCATGAGATATCTAAAAATCTATACATTCGGGAGATATGTCGATATTAGAGGGACATGCTCCTCTAATATCCGGATGTCCGCGCGGACGATAAGTCGAGAACGGAATCGCGCCGTCTGCGGGAGCCAGATTTTTGCGTTCTCACGGTTCGGACGTTCATCCAGGATGTCGCGTGGGCGATCGCGCTTATGCCGAGGGCGAGATGGTCCGCGACATCGAGTGGAAGGCCACATGCGACAATTGTTTCTGCGCGATGGGCGCCATACGGTGCGTTCCGCTTGCGTGCGCGCCACCACTTCAAGGCTGCAGCCCGATCGTGCGGGAAGGACAATGCTGCCCGTCCACCTACAACTGCAGTGAGTACATGCAAAAGTTTTCGTTGCATCGAGCCTGCCGGGCGCACACGCAACATCTGGCGCATTCATGCACAGTTCACACGGCCGGATTGTGTTTTCCGCTAAATTAATCGCGAAATTCTTGGGAATATTGACTACCCCTTCCATTTTATTTTCTAAAGGCTATTAAATATTGAAATACAAAAAAAAAGGGCGATACATTGGAAAATAGCGCGAAAAATACGGAACTATTAAAAATATATCGTATAAATAATATTATTTCGAATAATACTCTGATAAATTCTTTTCATTAAAAAATACGATGGAATAAATAAAAGAGGGTGACAAATATATATATATATATACAGTAATATTATAAAATATATCGTATTATTTCGAATAATACTCTGATAAATTCTTTTCATTAAAAAATACGATGGAATAAATAAAAGAGGGTGACAAATATATCAAATATATATAAAGCCTCGTCGTTTTTCTCAATTCCTCTATCGATATTTGCGGTCCGGGTGCGCGACTTTAAAACACGTTTTGTACACCACGACGGGGTCCTGGATTCTCTCGTTAAGAGATCCGACATCCGTGGAGGAACGTGTACCGCGATAAAGAGAATGGCGCCCGACACTCTTTGCTCCGGAACGGAAGCTGCAAGCTGCGCCGCTTCGAATTGCCGAGATTGTCGAGGTTCATTTAACGCCCGCTTTCTACGTGGCCGCTTAAATTTAAGCCGGGCTTAAAATCTCGGCCGCTACAACGCGACGGCTGTCACTGGCTGCCGGGACATTCGGGGACGGCTTAATTTTAAACGAGCACACGGGAAACCACCCCCGTCAAATGGGCGATTGTGAGCCTCGTCGCGACGACTGACCATGAAAAGTCGTAAATAACTATTCCGAACCATATACAACCACTCGTTAATTTCTCCCGGGACGAGCAAACATCCTCGAGATCGTCTCATTTGCTCGTCAGAACGAGGCTATTATGGGCTAATAGGACGACACCATCAAAAGAGCAAAGTTATTATCACCAGAATATAACTTTATTGAAATAAAATGTCTAGAAAATATAGAAATATATGCGATTTAAAATTGAAATCAAAATTAAAAAATTAGATTTTATAATAATTATAATTACGATTTTATAGATTATTCTACAATTTTATGCACATTCCGGTAAAATATACAAAATTCCTTCCTTTTTCTGTACCATGAGATATCTAAAAATCTATACATTCGGGAGATATGTCGATATTAGAGGGACATGCTCCTCTAATATCCGGATGTCCGCGCGGACGATAAGTCGAGAACGGAATCGCGCCGTCTGCGGGAGCCAGATTTTTGCGTTCTCACGGTTCGGACGTTCATCCAGGATGTCGCGTGGGCGATCGCGCTTATGCCGAGGGCGAGATGGTCCGCGACATCGAGTGGAAGGCCACATGCGACAATTGTTTCTGCGCGATGGGCGCCATACGGTGCGTTCCGCTTGCGTGCGCGCCACCACTTCAAGGCTGCAGCCCGATCGTGCGGGAAGGACAATGCTGCCCGTCCACCTACAACTGCAGTGAGTACATGCAAAAGTTTTCGTTGCATCGAGCCTGCCGGGCGCACACGCAACATCTGGCGCATTCATGCACAGTTCACACGGCCGGATTGTGTTTTCCGCTAAATTAATCGCGAAATTCTTGGGAATATTGACTACCCCTTCCATTTTATTTTCTAAAGGCTATTAAATATTGAAATACAAAAAAAAAGGGCGATACATTGGAAAATAGCGCGAAAAATACGGAACTATTAAAAATATATCGTATAAATAATATTATTTCGAATAATACTCTGATAAATTCTTTTCATTAAAAAATACGATGGAATAAATAAAAGAGGGTGACAAATATATATATATATATACAGTAATATTATAATTAAAAAATACTTTGAAAAGAAGTTTTTATAAAAATATGTATCTTTGTTATACAGACTTAAATTTCTGCGAATTTTAGTTCTTTCAATTCCCTATTTTCCGTTAAAATTCTGCATAAAAAACTTTTTGTTAATTATATGTAAGATCAATCTTTTAATTTATCTAATAAGAAATTGAAATGTTTTTCTTTATCTATTTACTTTCTAAACACGCACACAGTTTTCAACATCGCGTGTGGTAGTAAAGGAAGTCAGTCATGATTAACGCGGAGGATCGGAATCTCGCTCGGTTAAGTCTAAAAATATTTTACGGAAAGCGAAAATATTTATTTGATGCATGTGCCGTTGCGAGAGAATAACGAACGTTGCTGTCAACAAACAGAGCGTCTCGTCTCCGTATTTAAAAATATTTCACCGGATATCTCGCCGTTCGCGAAAGGAAAATAAAATATTTTGTTGGGTTTTCCATGAGCGTAAAAGCGAATTAAACGCGTCGATCCTTGGAAGCGAGAAACATCTGCGAATTAAAATGGGATTTAATTTCCGCACGAGAGAGCGTTTATTCGAGATAGTCAATATGGCTTCTCCGCGAACGTGATAGCCATCGATATTAATATCGCGGCAAATAGAAATATACATCTATCGAATAAAATCGGCCACATATAACTTAAAAGCATGTTTCATACACTGCCGTTAACAAATGCCGTGTCTCGTTTAAAAAAATCCATTACATTAAAAAATTTAATTTTATATTATTTTTTATAGCTTTATTTGTAGTTACATAAGCAGTTTTTTTCCAAACATTTCACACACTCAGCCCTTATTACTTTAACCGATGTACAATATCTATTTGTATATAATATACGTCGATTCTCTATTACTTGATTTCTTATATTTTATTAATTTCATATATTTTTATAGTTCCGTATGTAATAATAAAGAAAAAATAATAGCAGAGACAACAGATTTTTTTTTAAATTTACAAGCATATTTTTGATACGATACGATGTTTGTGATTTTTCTCTAGTCGAAGTTGTGTTATAATCAAAATGCATAAATAGCATACGACAATATGTTTCGATAAGGAAAACACAAGCGGGATCTACTTTTCTTAAAAAAATAACATTCTCTGTCTTCATTTTATAAGCATGATTTTATCATTCAAATGTTGTATCTTGAGTGAGAAATTGAGAGATTTATACATTCAAGGCGGCAACATCGAAGTAAAGGCCACCCAAAACTACGCATCCTACGCCTTTATCAGCAAGGACTACGCCAAATTTCGCAAGGAGACCAACTTTTTCGTACGTTTTTATGTTTTCTTACGCTTTATGCTGTAAATTATCCAAGTTATCGTCTTTCTCTCTATCTCGAACTATAAAACTAATTAATTGCAACTAACTATTCTAAATAAGTTTATATGCTATTCTCCAAATTCCAAAGTTACCAAATAGTAGGAACAAACTCGCGGGGGATCGAAGTTAAGGGGCGGTGATTTATGTAGTCGGCGGAATTTAATCAATGAAATCTACCCGAAACATTGGTTATAAACGCGTTAGACATTCGACTTAGTTTAGGAATTTGGGGATGAGGCATACCTTATTGGATCACGTAACGCGATACGAGTTGCCGATCAAGAGACGATGTATCTATTATGGACGTGTTGCGTTATTATTAATGGGTAGCGTCGTTAGTACAGAATGCCATTTATGTAGGGGAATTTGAATCTCGCGAGATACACGGGAATCTACTCAGACAATGGAGACGACTGCGGCGGATCCCGAGGTTCGTCGCAATTCTTGAATATGTGGGTACGTCGATCGCGCGTTAATCTTAAAGAACATAACGAGATCTGACAATTCCTATCTAGGAATTACAAAGCCTATTATTATAACACTATATGTAATATGTAATAAATGTTTTAAAAATTGTATTTCATAAACAAAAAAAAATTTTATACATGTGTTTAATTTATTAAATTTTGCGATTTTTTAGTTTCTTTAACTACCTCAAAAAAGTTTTTTTATTCCTGTATGTGTTTCTGCTTTTTATTTACTTTGACTGTCGAGATGCTTCCGCATTTATTAAAATTCTGCATTATTTAATTTGCACGTTTGTGGGATAAATTCGTGTTTTTTAACAATTAAACAATTTATGATGTTTATATTGTCATCGATTTCTATATAATTGTCCGATGTCGAAAAATTGGATTTCACATGTAATTGGAATCGAGTTTTTATATTTAACGCGAGCTAAGCAGGATCGTTAAATTGATTCAATCGATTAAGTAACAACCGAGGGAAAGGTTTGAAGCCAGCATAAATAAAACTTTATAAAAAATCTCTCTCTCTCTTTCTATAAGATAATTTTAATCAAATTATATAATTTTAATTAAAGTACGAAATCTATTATTAATTGTTTAGCCTGCGATTGATCAATCCACGAATCTGCCCGTTGAAGGACGAGGTCACAGAGTGGTCGATGAACGGATTAGCACTAGTACGATCGATCTCGAGGAGGACTCGTTTGTCACCACTTATTCTACTGCTTGGCCCTCAACCATGGAGACCGACATCATGGACAATGAAATCTTGATAGGGACGATGGAATACAAATCGACCTTGGAAGTGACAACCACGGCGACTTCGACAAACGAGGTTTCAATCTCATGATATATATAATTCACATAACAAAAATTTTTAATTTTTAATATTTTAACATACTGTTTTTTTTTTTTAATAAAGCCGATACAATAAATCAATTTATGCGTTAATTATTATTGTATACTCATTCGACAGTTATCGAGTAACACTGAATCAACAACAGCATTCGAGTCGACGCTGGCATCCACTAAAGACGCTGATTCCGTCGCTAATTCCTGCACGACGTGTTCTACGAACACGTTTACGGATTCCACGATCGCGTCGACGGAGGATCCATCCAGCACGGATGGCTCGACGATCTCATCACCGGAATGGGCGACGGAATTATTGCTCGGTAATGGAAACGATGAAAACGAAGATACCGATGGGAACGAAAATAAAAACGCGAGAGAAAACGAGGAGCGGAACGAGGACAAGACTACCAAGGCGGGGACGAAAATGGGGGAGAAAGTGGATATAATTGAGAAAAACAAAGCTACGACGCATCCTTCCGCGATTTCCACGGATGTAGGGAATGTGCTTTGCTTATCCCAGAAATTATCCGGGAACTCTACGCTCGTTAAGGTAACGATGAGGGGGAAGAAATAATGATTGGAATTTTCATAAAAAAATAAAATAATCCAATGAGATATTTTTCTTAAAATCAAGTAAAAAATAATCAGAGATTTTTATAAGCTCGAGTTATTTTGTAGATATAGATTCATGCCGAATATTTACGTGATTTTTAGATTAAATATTGTAAATTATATCCGAACATTTCCAACATTATTACGAGATTATCTTGAAATATTTTTGCGAAAATTCTTTCATACTAATGAAAAAACATCTAGAATTATATCGAAAATTTTAATCGATGTTAGTCGCAAATATGTGGTGTTAGTTCGTTTAAATTTATATGTGCATATAATATTTATTAATTTATCGCGCGGATCTATATATTTCACTAAAATCTTACCGCTGCAAAGAGAGGGCAAGTAAATTTGTTACGATTAAGCACCTATGGCGTAGAGAACGGAGGCCGTTGATAAGAGACCCGTCAACAGTCCATCGTCGACGATACTCATGCCAGACGACATTCTCGTGATGAACGTGACAGTCAAGACGAATGTCTCGGTGAGTCATATACAAGGTGTCACGATAAATCCAATTAGATCCATCCCGCCGGACGTTGAGGCCATTCTGAACATCACTCATCGAGAAAAGGGCGAGGATTATGATTACGACTACAGCGAGCAGACTTTGCCGCCATCATTGCCAAACGTCAGGTGAGATTGTTATCACATTTCGATCCATCATTCATTCTCTATCCCGTCCGTGATTTGACATCGGGACTTCCGCGAACACATGCGAGCGGCGCGAAGGAAGAACATTTTTTTTTTATGAGTTTCATAATTGTGATATACTTTTAGAATACATGGAAATATCGACAGGTCGATGTAATGGATAGAGTGTTTTATTTCTTTTTATTAGTCAGCATGATGCGCAATCAATTTTTCACGCTTATAATGGAACTGCTTTTTTTGAGTTTTTTTGGCCGGGGAATATTGCCATTTAATTAAATTGAAATCGTTTATCGAAAACAACTAATTGATACCGATTTATAGCGGTTACCGCTTCAACAGCAGAAAATATACAACGCCAATCTGGTGTTCGCATCTCTAACAGTTTTTAAAATTTATTTGTGTCACATTTTTACGCAAACGATTTTAATACGAAAAATAACTGATAGATCTTTAAAGAAAACTAGATACTTTCTTGCTATAAATCTGTTATTTCCTCTTAATTTCTTCTCGTGATAATAATTCCAAAATGTAATTAAAATTATTTCAGTGGTTGTATCTATCACGTTAGCAGAAAATTAAATATCGCTATTGTAGGATAATACCCTTCGTGGCGGCAGACGCATTAGTGAAAAGCAAGGACGTACCTTTGCTTGAGACTGGATATCCGCCTGGTTCAGTAATGGTGTCCCCTGAGCTACGACCGACCGACACTTCCGGTTTTTACGACATCGCAACCCAGGAGAACCGATTTAGCCCACCGGTAGAGACCGATATTTTAACATACTGTTTTTTTTTTTTAATAAAGCCGATACAATAAATCAATTTATGCGTTAATTATTATTGTATACTCATTCGACAGTTATCGAGTAACACTGAATCAACAACAGCATTCGAGTCGACGCTGGCATCCACTAAAGACGCTGATTCCGTCGCTAATTCCTGCACGACGTGTTCTACGAACACGTTTACGGATTCCACGATCGCGTCGACGGAGGATCCATCCAGCACGGATGGCTCGACGATCTCATCACCGGAATGGGCGACGGAATTATTGCTCGGTAATGGAAACGATGAAAACGAAGATACCGATGGGAACGAAAATAAAAACGCGAGAGAAAACGAGGAGCGGAACGAGGACAAGACTACCAAGGCGGGGACGAAAATGGGGGAGAAAGTGGATATAATTGAGAAAAACAAAGCTACGACGCATCCTTCCGCGATTTCCACGGATGTAGGGAATGTGCTTATCCCAGACGAGAAATTATCCGGGAACTCTACGCTCGTTAAGGTAACGATGAGGGGGAAGAAATAATGATTGGAATTTTCATAAAAAAATAATGGATACCAATGAGATATTTTTCTTAAAATCAAGTAAAAAATAATCAGAGATTTTTATAAGCTCGAGTTATTTTGTAGATATAGATTCATGCCGAATATTTACGTGATTTTTAGATTAAATATTGTAAATTATATCCGAACATTTCCAACATTATTACGAGATTATCTTGAAATATTTTTGCGAAAATTCTTTCATACTAATGAAAAAACATCTAGAATTATATCGAAAATTTTAATCGATGTTAGTCGCAAATATGTGGTGTTAGTTCGTTTAAATTTATATGTGCATATAATATTTATTAATTTATCGCGCGGATCTATATATTTCACTAAAATCTTACCGCTGCAAAGAGAGGGCAAGTAAATTTGTTACGATTAAGCACCTATGGCGTAGAGAACGGAGGCCGTTGATAAGAGACCCGTCAACAGTCCATCGTCGACGATACTCATGCCAGACGACATTCTCGTGATGAACGTGACAGTCAAGACGAATGTCTCGGTGAGTCATATACAAGGTGTCACGATAAATCCAATTAGATCCATCCCGCCGGACGTTGAGGCCATTCTGAACATCACTCATCGAGAAAAGGGCGAGGATTATGATTACGACTACAGCGAGCAGACTTTGCCGCCATCATTGCCAAACGTCAGGTGAGATTGTTATCACATTTCGATCCATCATTCATTCTCTATCCCGTCCGTGATTTGACATCGGGACTTCCGCGAACACATGCGAGCGGCGCGAAGGAAGAACATTTTTTTTTTATGAGTTTCATAATTGTGATATACTTTTAGAATACATGGAAATATCGACAGGTCGATGTAATGGATAGAGTGTTTTATTTCTTTTTATTAGTCAGCATGATGCGCAATCAATTTTTCACGCTTATAATGGAACTGCTTTTTTTGAGTTTTTTTGGCCGGGGAATATTGCCATTTAATTAAATTGAAATCGTTTATCGAAAACAACTAATTGATACCGATTTATAGCGGTTACCGCTTCAACAGCAGAAAATATACAACGCCAATCTGGTGTTCGCATCTCTAACAGTTTTTAAAATTTATTTGTGTCACATTTTTACGCAAACGATTTTAATACGAAAAATAACTGATAGATCTTTAAAGAAAACTAGATACTTTCTTGCTATAAATCTGTTATTTCCTCTTAATTTCTTCTCGTGATAATAATTCCAAAATGTAATTAAAATTATTTCAGTGGTTGTATCTATCACGTTAGCAGAAAATTAAATATCGCTATTGTAGGATAATACCCTTCGTGGCGGCAGACGCATTAGTGAAAAGCAAGGACGTACCTTTGCTTGAGACTGGATATCCGCCTGGTTCAGTAATGGTGTCCCCTGAGCTACGACCGACCGACACTTCCGGTTTTTACGACATCGCAACCCAGGAGAACCGATTTAGCCCACCGGTAGAGACCGAAGGTATTTTATGATTTTCTACATGAAATCTCAAATGAATGAGGAGAACGCAAAAATATACGAGTGAGAGATTGTAAAAGAGAGAACTAGATATATGAATATTAGAAAATAAATTTAAAAAATGTACATTGCTTTCATATATCTATTCCTTTGCTTTTCTAGGAGATTTATTTATTTTTGATTAAACTATGTTCTATGTTATATTTGGAAAAAAGTAGGATGCTGGAGCCATTGATTTGCTGTTTTAAAATTAATCGCACATCTGTATAAATCCCAAAGAGTAATAGAACTTCGTTTATGTAGGTGGTTTTGTGCCTAGAGAGCCGCCGTATTTCGATGTTCCCTACCGTTCCACAGACTTAAATCTTGAAATTGGTACTGGAGTTACGGTGGTTCCAGTTCAGATTACGAAGCCATATCGAAAAGACCATGGTATATACGATATTTTTTATTAATCTATCAAATTTTTATAGCAACAGTGCTTTATATCGCTAATTGACATGTTTTGCCTGATCAGACTTGTCTAGTGAATGTCATTTCGAAAATATGGAATACCGTCACGGTGAAATCTTGCCACGGACTGCTCTCTGCATAATTTGCATGTGTTATTACGGGGAAGTCGTATGTTCCTCAGAGAAATGTCCCCCATTGAAAATTAGTTGTCATAGGATCAAGTCCGAGAAGACGTGTTGCGGAAAAATTATTTGTGGTATATATTTCATTATTCTTCTTTTCTATTGTTATAAAATAATCGCTTTTGATATGAACTCTCATATAAGTTAATTATTACGCGCGTGTGAACTAGATATAAGTTATTAATTTATCAACAAGATATTCTCTTATAAATACATAAATAACAATTTTCTTTAACGAAACATTAATAATAATCACACTTTTTGCTCAAATATATTACAAGAGCTAAAATGTGTGTATCATATTCTCATAACTTGCAAGTCTTGTTTAAAAATTGAAAATTTGTATTATACATGGATTAATCACGAGAATAATTTTTGTTCTCAAGAATATAGATTTGAAATATATATCTTCTCGTATTTTTATGATATATTTTATCCGCTATCACAGTTGAAGACGGCGAATCGCCAACGGTGGTGCTCGATCGTGCCGATGCCACGGCGCTTTCTCAACGACAGTCCACAGTGTCTCCGGATCCCTTTCGCGATGTCATCAAGACCGAGCCAGCCCCCGACTTACCTTCCCTAATCGAAGACATGATCCCCTACCTGGTTGAACGCGGCATCACAACGCCCAGGCCGACGTCTATGACGGCGTCGGTCCAGAACTTGGCGGATCGATTGCAACACCCGCCGAACTTTGACTTTACGGAGCAAGTGTCGCTTATACGGCCGCCCTTCGATTACACGGAGGAAACGGTCGATTCCTCTTTCTTGTCAAAAACAAAGTACGGAGCGAATCGTAAAGTACCTTCAAAGGATATCGTCTCGTTAACGTACGATTCCAAGAATCACATCATGGATCTTAAGCCCGTCGAAAATCCCGTAGCAGGAATCTTCGGCTACGATAGAACGCACTTGACCAAGTTAAATCGCACGAACAACGATTCGAAGAACGATTTCCGTCGGAGTAACATCACGGAGCAGAAGTTCGTGAAACAAAATGTAACCAACATCGACGATAGAAACTTCACCAGCAAAGTGAACAATCATACCACGAAGTACGACAATCATACCGAATCGGGTAATACGCTGAACGAAGACGAGAGGACCACCGAGGACACTATCTTTTCATTGGATAGTATCCTTGAGCTGCTATTCTCCTCAAATAGCAGTTCTAGCAACAAGCTGCTCAAAACCACGAAGACGCCACATGTTTCCTCCGTGGGTGGTGAACGAGAGGATCAGGAGGAGACTCTTGTTGCTTCATCGACGAGTGCGGAGAGGTTAACCGAGGAGACGGAAACCGTCGAGACGTCCTCGAAAGTCCTCGACAACGAGATACCAATGTCCGTGGGCAGTTTGCTGAAGCTGGCGGGCTGCAATATATACGGCCGAATGTATCGCGTCGGTAGAATCATCACGGAGCTCTCGAGTTCTTGTATGGAGTGCAGGTGCACGGAAATTGGTGTCCAGTGCAAACAGTTAGAATGTTGATCGGATACCGATTTCTTCCGTGCATCAAATACCGATTTAACGTCATCGTAAGAAAACATCTCGCGAATATTCGAGAATGAGATAAGACTGTTCTGTCGAAAAGATTGACAGTGCATATATATTGCGTGGGATATTTCCGAGAAAGGATAAAAAAGCTATTTTATGGTTTAATGCGGACATTAATTCCGTCTTTTAAATTTTGTTTTTTTCGTTGAAATCTATAAAGTTTACGACAATAATGAAAAATCCACAATATATTTTTGGGATCAAAATAATCTGAGATATTATAATTGTATGCGTGTGTGTGTGTAAAAAATGAAATCTTTATAGAAAGTTATATTAAGATTTGGAAAGAGAGAAATGATATTCAAATATAAGTATTTTATATAATAAATATTATATAAAAT
>NW_021852343.1:1108615-1119495 GCF_003651465.1 Formica exsecta
ATAAAATATAAAATATAATAAATATTTTATATAATAGACATTTACAAAAAGAATTTTAAGTTCAAAAATATTAAAGTCTAAAAAATCTGTCACGATAAATCTTGCCAGATAAAGTCAATGGCCTTATCAGAAACACGGGTTGACAAAAAAATCACTGTAATATTTATTTTTATATCTTACATTTACGAAATTTGCTAGAGAAAGGTAGTTGATAAAAATTTTTCTTGCGATTCCTCTTCCGTATTTTTTGATATCTTTGCTGCAATCGCAGAATTTAATATAATTTACTATCGGTATAATTAGAGATACTGTCCGAAACCACGAATATCTGAAACTATCAAGATTGCTCGCCGTTGTATCTTCCGCCAAGACATTCTGACAGTGCGATGAATCTTCGACCAAAACTTCGGACAACTTGGACCACGTAATTATCCAGGTAGAACCGATATACTCGGTCTCGATGACCCTCGATAACGAGACACCGACGTCCGTGGTCAGATTACTCTAACTGGATGTAATATCCGCGCGCGTATTTGTATCGCGTTGGTCGGATCATTATGTAGTCTCCGTAATCTCCGTAGTCCCCGAGTTTTCGTCTCAAATGCGCACAGGCGAGTTTATGTATAGAAACTAATGAAGCTCAAGCATCGGATCCGAAATTATTAATGGAAGAGTATTCCCTACAGAGTAATTTTCTTCGGGGATAAAATATTTTTCAGCATTATTTTTCAAAGATATATTTAACGAGGAATAGTTTGTATTCCGATTTAAAATCTACTTCGAATGATCTACAATTCTATTGATAAAGATAGAATTTTATATGTTGCATATCTCTTAATGTATCTCCTGATATATATTTTTCATATACATATATATTTTACTTTTTTCAAATCTATTTTGTGTGTTTTGAATTATAAGTCTGTTGTGAATTATATAGATAGTTTAAAGCAAAGTTTAAAAGAGAATAAAAGTATAATATAGCGCAAGAGATTTAGTGAGCTTTCGGTCATACAAAGTTTTAATACGCACATAACACTCTTTTCGAGAGATAGTAATACAACTTGGATATTACACTCGAAAGTAGAGAATACGTTTCCTTTAATAATCGCTTGTTTCGCGGTTTTTTATCAATTGATTAATGTCAGTTTGTGATTTTCCTTCGTCTTCTTCGCGCACGTAATCGATCCTTCCCTCGATTAGAGGTATCACCCGTAATCCGGCCCATAGTTCACCGCGATCGTCGTCTTATCCCGGGATTCCCAGATTCCTCTTTCTAATTTCCTTCGTATCTGTCGTTTTCTCTCCCTTGTATCGGCGAACATTATTCCGGGGATGTCGCGCGACGGTCATAAACGCGAGTCTTAGAAGAATCCACGTTCTGGCCGGATCGATCAGGATGTAATTGTGAGGAATAGTTCTTCCGTGCCTCGAAGAATAAGTGGATGAAGGCGGAAGTTAGCGCGGTATTCGCCCGCCCCGACCGCCTTTCCTCTTTAATGGGAATTATCCGTCTATATCGCGGGTTGAGAGAGACGGCAAGGAGGTGGGGTGTCGTTTTGATTTATCTTCGTAATTTATCTCACTAAACCGAATGCAAAAGATACCCCCGGTTGTGGAATACTACGGCGGGATGGGGGAGAAGGGAGAATAACCATTTGAGACGCGGAGACGCTCTTGCAATATTCAAATTATCTCGCTAAATTACATGTCTTTTGTAGACTAATGAGATTTGTGACGTGTACTATTGTACACCAGTTATCGATTAATTTTTAACATTGATAAACATTTATAATAAGAAATTAAAATGTTGACAAAAGAGGAATGAATTTGCACGAGATTGTGAATCTACTTCGAGTCAAATAATATTTTCTTTTCCCTTTCAACACAAATCAATATTCAAGTCTGATTAAAAAAGTTATTTGATATCAGAAAACCTAACTTATGAAGATTGTCTTGTGGAGAATTTTGCCAATCTTCTGTAAATGTGAACATGAATAACAATATAAGAGAGAATACTTATGTTAGTTTTTAAGTTATGATAACGATCTCAATAGCATCACCGATTCAACAATTATATTATTGTCTATTATATATACATATATAAATATATATAAATAGAATAAATCAGTTAACAATGAAGTTGACGATGATGCTAAAATAATTTTAAAGATCATGACGTCGACTTGATTAATATTATATGCATTATTTTTAGTTTTATTTGTTGAATCGGCGCCATAGTTAAAAAAAGAGAGAGAGAGAGAGAGAGAGAGAAGTACATTAAAAATAATATAATAGACGTTATGAAATGCAAGCACATTAAATTCCGTATTCTGTTGTAACTATTATATTATATCGAGAGTCGTAAGGAATGCTTTGTGTGTTGTAATTTATATAAAACGTTGCGTTTATTAAATATTTCGAGAGTTTTCTCTTTTATGTGTGTGTCGCAACATATTTTTGCAAGCGTTCACATTTTCGAAGAGAAAATTCGCGATTTTCTTATATATCCTTATATATTCGTTTTGAACAAGAGCGTAAAAATTTTATCACATACTTTACCAAATAATAAAATCTTTCGCTCTTCTTGAAGAAAAACAGATCGTGCGTTATATTTATCGATAATATATTATTTACTTAAACCAATTTTAAAATTGACAGGCTCCACTTTGAATGCCGCATAGAGGCTCTTGTACTATATATATATAACCCGTTGTAATAAACTTTCATATCATCCCACTTTAATTTTCTGGTTCTTATTCTCTTCTTTTCATTCCTCTTTCTTTCATAGAGAGTATAGTGGGATATATATATATATCTAGCACGAAGTTTTACTTAGTTTTTGAAAAAAATTAATATAATGCTTTTGAAAGAAATAAGTTTTATGAAGATATTATTTTAATATAGAGAAAACGCGCGTGTATAATGTTGAGTAACAATTACGTTATTAAAATATGTAATCAGTACACACATCGGAAATTGCCTAGGAAGATGAATATCTCTGATAAAAGGGGCGGTGTGCTGTTCAATCGTTATTAACGCAAAATAATTGTCAACCTAATTAACTTTAATCTTTGAAACATCATGCTTTCGAAATTAAACGGAATAATAATGGCGGATATTGAATGGGAACAGTTTTAATAATGCGAACACAGAGAGGAGAATATTTCGATAAAGGTCGTATCAGTTTGTATTATGAAACATCATACGATTCACTCGACTTTATTGCAGGCAATCGGTTGTTTCGATATACAATGGAGATAACGGGGAAGAGGGGGGGGGGGGGGGGGGGAGGGGAGGCTCATTACATGTACTCGCGGCGAATCACAGTACGAATGTGTGTGTATGTATGTGTGTACGTACGTAATCATATATTTAATAATTCCTATTTACAAGGTTCCATAATGTAATTGTGTCGACGATAACACTAACATAATCACAGCCAGTTTGCCTCGTAACATTGATAAACAAGTAGGTATACTACTAATTGCCTGAAGGAGAACACATTATTTTTCTCCGCGCACATATATGATTCTTTTTATTCTATATCATTACATGCTTGCGTGTATTACACGCCATGATTCATTTCGGCACCAAAATAAATTTCTTTAATAGCGCGCGCAATAAAAATTTTTCTAGTAATATCTAAAATATTAACAAAATCTCTTTAAAAATGTGTGACACCACACACACTAGAAATTATATTCGATTAAAAATCAAGTACTTGGAATGAAAATAATAGATTAGATCGCTTAAATATGATTTTTATTCGAAAGAAACGAGACACGACGCGTTATCGCAAGTTCCTTATTTTCGTCGATTTGTTTGTTAAAAAATTCTGACAAGCGCGAGTTTAATCGAGCTGTGTATTAATTCAAGCTGTAGTGACGATATCTATTATCGCTCTCGGTACGATGCATTAATCGTTAAATTTAAGCGGAGAGAAACAGCACGGGGTGTCGAAAATTGATGAACGTTTCTGAATCTGAACACACACGATCGATAATCTCTCGATAATCGTTAAATTTAAGCGGAGAGAAACAGCACGGGGTGTCGAAAATTGATGAACGTTTCTGAATCTGAACACACACGAACTCTTAACGACCACTGCACATCGTGATTACAAAGACACTACGCTAGAAATATTCTGCAAATTTTACAGCTTCGTAGATAGAAACGCGATTATCTTTACTTTATGGTTATCGCTATAAAAGAGATTGGCTCTCGCTCTTGGACATCTATCGGGAAATATGGCAGGACTGTGGTTTAATGTGAAGAAATTTATTTTGCACATCCCGTTACCCTCTCGCTCTACATTAGCTGATAACGTCAAAAGATGATTCAAGATTACGATGTCATATCTCTACAACAGCGAAATTAGTTCGTTTAAAATTTACGTAGTTTCGCTTCGAAGTCAGTCGCATGTTGTTAAACTTTGCTTTATTAACGATCGATACATTTATCTTGTCATTATTAAAATCTTCGTTATATCATAACACGTTTACGTTAATAATATTGTGATCGCTTTATTTTTTTATACACCTTCTTACATATCTCGTACACGCTAAATCGTTAATATGAATAATAGAAAGAATTAAAGTATTCCATTGTCGTCTCAACATTGTTAGCGATGTACTAACATTAATATACTCGAAATCGTGATTCTTACCACGCGAGCTATAACAATATCCTGTTTGTTTCCTTATTTTTATTTAAATAAATTTACTTTTCACATTCTATTAATAAAATTTCATTCGTTCCCATCGCTGGATCACTTACCTGCGTGAGCCGTCAATACAAATCGTTTCAGCCACCTTAAATTGTGTATTATAATTTTTCTTATTTTTATTATACACACACGTCACACTTTCATAGTCTCTTTTTTTTTCGCAGATGCGTTGAGATTGACATAACGAGAAATCATTATGAATTGTATCGTTAAATATTAATCATGTGCAATTCGATCCTATTAAAAAGTTGTAATTGGCAGTTATATGTTCTCTTATCTGTCCATAAAAAAGTCGCGACGTTTACCTTCATAATGTCTGTAATATCAAATTTATCAAAGTATCAGACGCGAGAGAGCCACAATTTATATTCACTTAAAAGTATTCCATCATTCTACCGCACATTTCATCGAACTCTGAGAGTTTAGAGATTCTAATGGCAGCATGAACGAATTCGACGAATTGTCGATCTTTGGTATTTGCTCTCCTACCGACTTACTGAACAGGAATTTTCAAGTCTCTTTACAAGCATCTTGGGGTATCGATCATGTGATTCCCTTCCGGAGTAAAAACTTTCACGCGCGTTTGTCGAAATCGCGAATCGCGTTTTTCCGTAATAGACGACGAGATTTGATCGCGCGAGATCCCTGCGAGATTCGAAAGCGAAAAGATTCACCTGGCAGATCGATGCTCAGATCCCAAGATACGAGTCCGCAGTTCGTTTCCCGCGTTATCTGTTCTTTTTCCGGCCCACACACGAGCCTCTACTCGAACACACTTTCCGCGGCCTCTCGGATCTTGACGATCAGGAAGGACCGTCTGCAGAGCTTGACGAGCATCTCGATTCTCTGTCAGGACGGCTTCCTGAGCTGCGGCAGAGCGATCAGATAGACGTTGCCGAGGACGGCGCCGACGATCAGTAGCATCACGCTCACGGCGGACAGCAGTCGCGCGTATCGCACGAATCTGCGGCCGCGGGCGTCCTTCTTACTCTGGTTCGGGAACACGGCCAGACCCAGAAGCGGACCCGCCAGGGCGCCTGCGACATGTGCCGCCCAGCCGACTCGGCCGCATCCGAGTAACGCCGGGATGGGCAGAGACGCGACGTCCGCGCCGGCAAGCAGCAACACGGCGCCGAGACGCCAACCGGCATAGCGCAGCTCGCCGTGACACTGAAACGAACGAGAAACAAAAGGATGCCACACGATCGGCTCTTGCTTTAGTGCCCAATCCTACTTTAGCAGCATTCATGATCCTTTTAGAAAAATTCATGATCCTTAGAAACTTTTTTTTGCGAAGAATAATAGAAATTGATCTTTTGACGTTTTACATACGTTTTTATTGATATTTATATAGTACATCAGTATTTTTAAATCTTGGATATTTAGCTTTTTTTTTTTTGTTTAATACGCATAGTATGTTACCATAACGTGATATGCTACTCTTCGTATAATTGTCTGAAATAAAAAAATTCGGGTTGATTTTATTCCGTAAGATCTTTTTGGGACATTAAACTTAATTTCATTAGAAAAAAGTTCAAAATTAACAAAGTACTGTCATTTAAAAATCAGATATTTCAATTTTGTTGAAATTTCTTAAAAATCAGAAAACTATTTATTATAAATTTTTTAATTTTTATCAGGTTTAGTATCCCAAAAATATCCTATTTGATAAAGACCGAGTTTTTTCATTTCAGATAATTACACGGAGCAATATGTCACATCGTCACCTTTCAACACGTTATGTTATTGAACAAAAAAAAAAGTTAAATATCTACCATTTAAAAATACTGATGTACTATTTAATTTAACATTAAAAAAAAAAAAATATTTCAATGTCTATATATATATAACTTTATTGCTAAAATAATTTTAATTTTTAAATTAGAGCTTTATGGTATTATTAATATTATATTAAATTGTGTTTTAATAGATATGCATTATATATGCTTTTCGACGTCACCCACAGATTTCTCGCATTCCTCAAGAGAAAAGCGATTTAGTGAATAGATTTGTTGTATATTAGAAACTAAATAAAGATACAGTAGCATATAAATTAAACACACTATTTCAGATTCTGTAAAAGCGCTGGTATGCCAGATATTTCCGTAACAAAACTTAATTCTTTAGAAAGTAAAGTGGTCTTCTCTAGTTCTCTCATGTCAGATAGAAAACGTGTCACACGCGTTTTAATCGCCGGGAAACCTTATATGAAAAAAAAATACTTGCGCTTTCAGGTAAACCAAGTTGCATAAAATCTAAAATAACTTGATTCGACCACGTGATACTCTCTTCATTTAATTCTATGAATATAATATACTTCTAGAAAAAGAGTATATCAATACTCTTTTTTAACAAAGAAAAAAGATTATAAAGTTTATATCTCTATTTATAAATGACATATGAAAATACACAGTGCATATTAATATAATTAAATTATTTCCACCTATTTGCAATTTTCTAAAAAATACACGATACAATTTAATTTTGCTTAATTAATATTTTATTTAGATAAAAAATTAACTCCCTCTTTTTTAAATATTGAACTAAAATTTAATAAATTTGTCTGAATGATAAACTCTCCAAACAATAATAAATTCATATCGATTACTATATCACCGTTATCATACGTGATAAACTGTACAATAACGCATAATATAATATCGTATAACACTTTGCGATTGAGCCATACCAGCAAAATACCAGATCAATCGCATTATCGATCAAAATGATTTACGAAGATCCAGCGAGCTTATTAAGCGGCCCCTTTGTATGTTCACCATCGATATCGGGTGTTCCCTTCAATATTAATCGCGCAGCTCGCAAAATATTTGTCACGTGGACGTAGTCGGGGCGTGCAATTTATCAACACGTTTAATAACTTGCTCACATTCAATTACATCCGGAATTTATCGTAATCGTAATAAAGAGCGGCGAATGCGTGTATATACGCGCAGGAGTGACCGGAAATAATACCTTAACAATTGTCGCTTTTTTTTTCTCTCGCACCACGACGGAGTTGCGCGAAATGCACGCGCTCATGAGGACATTCCCGCCGGTAAATCACACGTGTCAGCAGGTGCGCTGCTCTTTCGGGTAGAGTGCTCGGTTGGATTCCTCTCCGTGCCCGTCTATTCCAGTTTTTACGACCTTTCCGTCTAGATTTCGACGCCGTTCGTGCTTAATGCGCTTTTACGCTCTCCATTTCTGGACCGAGTATGTCTCACGGGCGCTTAAAACGCAGCAGCGTTCACCTCGCGGCAGATGATCGTTTCCCGCGTCACATCTGTCGCGCGACAATATTTTAATTGGACAATGTGTCCCCTCCATTAATCCCATTCGACAGAGTAGAATGAGATTAATCAAATTTTGTCGCTCGCCAATGTGAAATTATGCTGCCCGATTATATTAACTCCGAGATTCACAATTTGCTTTTACGATATTTTATTCATAAGCAATAAATAATATAAGAATCTAGAAACTTACACGTTATTCAAATATCTATTTATATCGCGCTTTACTTTTTAGGAAATAACGTGGTGCTAACATGTTTGAAATAAACAAATTTATTTAAAAATTTAGAATATTTTCCTCTAAAATATTTGATCTACGATATATGTTCTGAGATCCAATATAAATGCGGATATGGAATAGTTAACGCTATTAAATAAATAGAATGATATAATTCTCCCACGATAAAATTATCAATTACGTTATAGATTATGATTATTATAAACATGAAAAACATGTGATGGATATTCAAAAATAATATATATAATTGTAAAATTTTCAAGAAAAATTATAGCTATTTATTTTAAATATATTCATTTCATATTTATTTTAAATATATTTTAATGATAGCTATTTTTATTTGAAATCCAATGCGTTATTCCAGTTGTCTAATGACGATTCAATTGTGTCACTCCAAATTTCCTTGCAAATGAGAATGAAGGAGGATTATTCAAGCGAGGGGCGAACAACATCCGGATGGTTATTGTTAAGCGCGCCATGTGTCAGCCTGGCGCGGCCACAGTCAGTGATTTCGTCCAATACGGCGTTCTAATTCTGAATTCTAAGCAAATGTTTGCAGCAGCCCGTATAATTGGTTGTATGACGTGTGCATGTATTTATCTGTGTATGTGTGTGTGTAGAGCGCACTCGGAACTCTGGTCGAAGTTCGTAATTATAGAGATGTCCGCATCCCCTCTATAACGTAGGAATTTCATTTTCCTAAGGTGCGAGAAAAGAAGAACGTAATATTGCCGCAGTATTCACGTAACGCGGTGCGAATATCGACATTCGCGGCACGTTGGAATATATCGTGCAAAGAAATTTGATTAGAGTATCTCATCAAAGATAGTTTTGCATTATTTGCGATATTTATTAAATTCAAGTATAACATGACTTTGATATGATATTTCGAAAATATAAAAAGACAAATATAAATTATTATTATAGATTTATTCATACATGCATTCTCTACTCACATGTATAAAAATAAATATTTACTCAAACATATATAAATTAAATGTATTCAAAATTGTATAAATTGATTTATATTTTTAAATATATTAAATATTATATACAATATATAAAATGTTTATAAAATTGTTTGTATAATTGTATACATTTGATGCAATTAATTATCTGCAAAATTAAAAAAATTTCTCAAGATATAAAAAAATAAAAGAAATACAAGAATGTTATGCAAGAAAGCTTGCAATTATCTTTTACTCTCTATTTTTACTATTTCTTTTATTCAAATACTACGACATATTACAATATTAAAGAGAGAGAGA
Source organism: Formica exsecta (assembly GCF_003651465.1). Classification (NCBI taxonomy): domain Eukaryota; kingdom Metazoa; phylum Arthropoda; class Insecta; order Hymenoptera; family Formicidae; genus Formica; species Formica exsecta. The sequence goes on from NW_021852343.1 coordinate 1,118,138, forward strand.
GAAAAAAATGCGCATAAATATCAACGGTTTACCAACAAGTTTAATTGAACCTAAATAACCTGTTTGGAATGATCGCCGTGTCAGACAGCAAGCGGTACACAAATCACAGAGGTTCGTTTTACGAGTTTCAGCTATCGTCTACTCGGGGTGCAATAAAGTGGCTGGATACGAGGGAGGTTCCAAGTTGAATCTCGATATTTCCCGTAAAAGCGAAAAATACGTTCACGTCGTCTAAAGTTAAACATAAAGAAGACTTTGTTTCATATGGAATCGAATTCGAGAAACCGCGAATATGCGCTTGCTTCACGATCCGACGATTTTCGTCATCAAATCGTGTTTCATATCCTTTTTATGCAAGAAACAATCATATTGTCAATTTGAATTGACCACACGATCTATTATTATCATCTGATCTGTTTTTCCTTTAACAAAAATCTCGAGACATCATCCTTCGATTTTGTTGTAAACCGGGAATTAGCACTATACACACATGTAAATGTGTTCAATATTTCAAGTAATATCAATTTAGTTATTTAAAAGTATTTTGAGTATGTTTTTACATCATATATATTTTAAGTAGTAATGCCACGTGTATATCGTATGTGCCTCTTTGTATCCTTCTTTCTTTTTTAGAAGATATTTTTCTCCGAGCTTTCCTTCTTTTTTTATCTAAAAACTAACGAAAACCAACATTATCCGAACATATTCATATCCCCGTTCATACCACTGTGTATTATCATGTTAATCATGACGTTAAACATTTATTTCCGGTGATCTGGAGAGCGTTATAAAGTGGAATCCATTGTTCACATTCTCTCATTTTGCTTCTCACTTCGAGGTTATTACACATTAACAACCACATCCATCTATCCATTTTCATTCTCCTCGTGCCATCTTCCTTTAGCAATACTTGATGGTCTTGTCATGTTAAGAGCAGAAGTTTCTGCAGGCTCGTATAAGGAGTATACGCGTATAAGGAATAAATTTAATTTTAAGTCTATGCATTTGAAGCGCCAATTAACTTGTATGAAATTCATGAAAGCATTATTCTTCTACATAACTACGTTATACTAATAGTTACGTATAATCATACGATTATATTACTCAATTTTGATTGAGTCTTAATTTTTTGGCGCCAAAATAAGTCATTAACTCTCTCTATAAATTAAAAGACATCTAAAACTGTTCTTTTTCAATAAAAGATAAATATTCTACGTTATAACGTATAATCATACGATTATATTACTCAATTTTGATTGAGTCTTAATTTTTTGGCGCCAAAATAAGTCATTAACTCTCTCAACTCTCTCTAAGACATCTAAAACTGTTCTTTTTCAATAAAAGATAAATATTTTAAA
>NW_021852343.1:1124429-1154881 GCF_003651465.1 Formica exsecta
ATATATATATATATAGGATTTTACAATTTTTCTGTTCATATCACACACACGCGCATCGAAATGCGCATAAAATCTTTTATTCATAGACATTTAATTTTATACGCGTATTATTTATAAATCCTGTTAAAGATGAAATGTAATGGCTTTATCATTTTCCATCTATTGCTCTGCACTTGCTGCTGCGTTTTGGATGCAAAGTCCTTTGAATTTCGAGAAACGATTCGCGGAGGCGAATCGCGTCGAGGCGATAAATATTGCGGTTCGTTCCTTTTTATCGCGCAAAACGTTGCCGATGCTCTTCGTTTCCACCTTTAGTGCAAAGCACCTCAGCGTATATTCTCAAACGTGTGTTTACACACGCTGTCTCGTATATTACAAATTATATCTTCCACTTGCAACAGCGAATTTTCACCAGACAATACTGCCGCGATAAAGTTGAAATTCACGGACTGCGGCTGTGAATTAGTAGCCGCCTTTAATTCCGCGGTTTTAGGTTTACATACTTTAGCGCACGTGTTCCTCCGTTTGCAAATGATTCTTTCGCAAGTAAAATTCCACGACTCGGATATTGGTATATATGCGAGTCTGAAAAAATTAATCTTTTGCTCGAGTACCGTTACTTTTTGAATATTTCATTAAACTAAAAAATGCACAAATAAAGTCTCTCTCTACCTCATTTCTCTATCTATACAAGTATACATGAAGATGACTCGTTGAACCATTTCGAAAATGGTCGCTGTTTATGGCACGTTTTTCATTAAGATAACATATATTTTATACACATATATAATTATTAAATTAGAAATTATTTAATACTTAAAGTATTTTTATCCAAAAGTTGTTCTAGTATGTAAATTTTATTCTAATAATGACAATTTTATTTTTTATAAATCCATATTCAATTTTCTTTTATGGCAAATCGTTAAAATTTTGAGAGATTTAATAATACTTTTTGGCATACTGAAAACAAAATTTGTACGTCTATATCGTTTTTATACTTTTCTATAATTTCTACAACTTTTCTATAATTTCTACAAGTTAAAAAAATTTTTTATTGAGGATTATCTAATTATAAACATCTGATATAGCATCTAATTTTATTATATAAATATTCCAACAAAATGTCTGAGAATTAATATTTTCGCGCGTTAAAATTGATATATGTATATGTTTTGAATTAATGATAATTATCATATTACTTTAAGAAGCGTCGTATTATGTGATACATTTATCAAGACTTACTAAAAAAATACGTATATAAATTTTTCGTAATGCAGTTATATCCTATATCTTCCATAAATCATGCACTAATATTATCTTATCAAGTTTCTCACCGACTTTAGCTTTAATATTAAAATTAAGTTCAATTTAAATTTTTTTAGGATTGGTTCAGCAATCTGAGAATCATTAATTTCAAATGAATTCTCTTTTTTAAATGCCACTTACAGAATTACATTCGCTTTTCACTTCAAGCGAAATTTCAGCGTTTTATATCTGTACGATATTAATTTTAAAATTAAATTTATTGCTTTTACAGAAGAATTAATTGTTCGTCGAATGCGAAATAATAATGTTACTGTTTCAATAATACTAATTAAAATTAAAAATTACATTTATGATACATGCAGTATATTAAAAGGTCTATTCTATAATTTTTAACGATATCGTTAGGTATCATTGCGCAGCTATTTTCCGATACGTCTTTAGTTGTACAATGATACGTAATGCATACTTTTTATTAAAAACGTATACTTTCCCTGATATTTGTAAAAATGTATAAAATAACCGTGATTTCAGAGATGTTTGGGCGCTAACTTTTTAAGGAAGCATTTTTCAACCCATGTTTAAAGAAAACTTTTTATTCAGAATTAAATTTCCTATAAAATCTCAAACTCTGGTCGGAACGTTTGGGCCCACCCTGTATATACTTAATTTCATAGACTTAATTTTCATATCTTTTTGCAAAATGAGCTTATTGTTAGACTGAAAGAAGCATCTGTAATGGACATTCTCTTTGATCTCGTTTCGCGGCGACTCGTGCAACGACTTAAAAAAAAAAAGAGAATAAAGCTAAGTGATTAACTCTCGTCGTATTCCGTGGTAAACGAGTAAGAAATTGCGGTATAACTTTGCGGTTTTAAATTCGCGCATTTTTATTGCGCGTACCCGTCGCTGCTTATTTATTTTCCGGCTGAAATGCAAAATAAAGCGCGCGCCCGCGCGCGCGGGGCTTCCGAGATTATTATCGAGCGAAAAAGCCACGGAGAGATTCCGCACTTTTTGGAGTTTTCACCATCAGACATCTCTCGGGATATCGTTCTGGGATATTCTCTGGTGAATTCACGCGTATAATTGGGAAGGATTCCCATTACGCTTTCCTTTCGTCCTCTTGCTCGAGAACTCAACACGACACGGTTGGTTCTGTTAATGAGAAATCCTCAAGCTTACGCTTCGCGACCATTTTTTTCCGCTCGACTTGCGCCCGCTGGAACGTCTGTAATATATTTCGCGTCCTATTCGATGAGAGAGTTTTATTTTCTAGCAAGAACAGCAGTCGGTTCGAGTGTAATAGAAATATGAATATGAAGACGTTGTAAAGAAATAACAAAGTGCATGAGAGAGACAACCTAACGCAAAAGAAAAAGAACCGCGACATTTTTGTAAATAACAGCTGTTACTATCAAGTATAATGATTTAAAGATACAAGATGGTCTTGTATTATATCGTCAATTATTATGTCATCTCGTAATTACGTAACTATTTATCACATCCGGCATTCACTCATTTCAACGATGCTGATGCAGATCATATATCGATCATTATTATGTCATCTCGTAATTACGTTATTATTTATCACATCCGGCATTCACTCACCTCGATGATGCTGATGCAGATCATGAGGTAGGGCGGTCGTATCCGGAAGCTTGGTTTGTTGGATAGATGCCTGGGCGTTGGTCTAGGCGTGACTTCATTGTCACGCTTTTTTTTATAAGAGGACGTGACAATGATCGGTGATTCCGGGGAATAGGGCGAGCCGGGTCCGGAATACGTCGCATCCGTGGAATCCGACGAGATCGTCGACAAAGTCGGCGAATTTTCCAACAACGCTGCCTCGGCGTCCATTTTGGTACCTGCTTAAACAGATAAAAAAATCAAAATCATTAATGCAAATCGATATATCTCGCATAAAATATCAATACAAAAATTATATTTTAGATAAAATATGTATCATACGCCGCGCATGACAAGGATTAAACGCAGAATATTTAAGAAATGTATATGTTAAAATGTATATTCAAAGAATTATTTCGAGAGCTCTATGAAAATGTAGAGGTTTATTCGAAATAATAGAATTGGTGAAATATTTTCTAAAATAAATAGAAAATTGCATATATCGCAATTTTGTGTTATAAAGAAAAAAATATCCTGATTTAATATTATTTTAATTTAACACTTAAAACTGCATGTTTTGCGATAGAAAACGTCCACGTAATAGAATCAAAGAAGTGCATTACACGTGTGTTGTTTATCCGGACAAGAGAATCTGCGAGAATGCGGCAGGAAGTTCTCTGGCAGAGAAGAATAAGACGAGAGAAAGGGGAAAAAGGGAGAAGAAGGGCGGAAGTACCCAAGTAAATGGGGAAAGTAGGAGTTCAATCGGACAACTCTACGAAAAGAGAACTCGTTTTTATAAAGTTCCTCTTCCATCTAACGACAATCACCGAGCCGTGACACGTCGTCCTACGATCCAAAGATTACGATTCTCGTTCTCCTACAGCTTTCGTGCTATTGTAATAAAATGGCCTTTCGGCAGTTCGCAGTTTGCAGATATTGTCGGCTTTCCTCGGCTCCTTCTGTAGAAGCCTCCTCCTCTATAATTCAGCCGCAAATCCCGTAACGACGCGAAAGACGTGTTTCGCGGAGCAATTTGCAGAATGCCATGTACGCCTGAATACATTTACACGTGCAGATTAATCTTGAAACGATACGTTTGTATTAGAGACTTGTCACGTATAGGATGTTGCATAAACTGAGTAATGGTAAAACTGAGCGGTTTTATCATGAAAGGAAGAGGAAGATATTTGTGGAATATCAATAATTATTAAATAAAATAATGATAATATATTTTTATTACAAGTTATTATATATATTATTCCACATTTTTAATAGAGAATAATTTGTGTGTGTATGTATAAGATAAAGAGTATTTTATTTATTTCCCAAAATATGTATGGAATATAATATCTGTATGCACAGGGGTTAATTATCGAAATTGTTTTATTGTTTTATATCACTGGTTTATTTCGTGATAAGAAATATAAATGTACAATACATAAAATTATTATTTTCTCTAAAACTTTTTTAATCTGTTTTCATATCAGTCATAGTTTTCATCATCAATTCTAACTTTCAAATAAATTTATAACTTAATAAAAATAAAAGAAAGAAATGCAATTTCATTGTTTTAACTTCAATCATTTTAATTTTAAAGAAATGTAGTATTTAATTATTTCTAATTAAATAATATCAATATTTCAACAGTAATCATTCTTTTCCGGATTCTTGATAATAACTCCCAATATTTCTGTCTGTCTTGTACAAAGCGGATATCTGTGTAATATCTCCTATTTTTTTCTCATCGTCATCGTCTAAATCTCGGTCTAAATTAATATCAGATATGCGGACAATTTTCCTGATCCTAGCGTCATTGCCATTTTCAGAATAGAAAATCGGTTCACAACGATTATTTACTAATTGCGTTCCTCTAGTACACACAAGTCTTCTTTTGGCATCATCGTAATGATAATGTTTCGGGCTTCCTACCTCACCAAAAATGAGTTGTGGTAATAAAGTCATACCCTCTACACCCAATTTTGCGAGTTTTACCGCAGCCCCTAGATCAAATCTTCGAGTATTTGACTGTTGGACATTGTTGGAATCAGGATATGTTCGGAGAGAAGGTTTAGAAGAGCTTTGCGCCGCTTGTAACTTTTTTGCTGAATCCTGATCGAGTACGTACGCAATAGGATGTAAATATCGTTTTCCTGAAGATTGTGTTAGATCAATCGTATCGGAATGTTTAGAGTTAAATCTTGGCAATATTTCAAGATTTCTTCTTTGCGACTGTGTGAAGCTGCCTGATAAGTCTAAACGCGGAGAAGGATCCGAGTATTGTTCTAAATAATCCGAATCGTCTAAATTACTATTCGATGATTGATACCTCCTTGCTGGCACTTTGGTTACATGTGGATCAGAATCCAGATATCGCATTTTACGATCCGATAATTGTCTTAAGCTGGCCGCGTATTCGGTATTCGAGGATTGAGATCTCCTCGCTGGCACTTTGGTTACATGTGGATCAGAATCCAGATACCGCATTTTACGATCCGACAATTGTCTTAAGCTGGCCGCGTATTCGCTATTCGAAGATTGAGATCTCCTTGCTGGCACTTCGGATACATGTGAATCAGAATCCGGATACCGCATTTTACGATCCGACAATTGTCTTAAGCTGGCCGCGTATTCGTTATCCGAGAATATAGATTTCCTTGCTGGGACTTCGGTTACATGTGGATCAGAATTCGGAAACCGCATTTTACGATCCGACAATTGTCTTAAATTGGCCGTGTATTCGTTATTCGATCGAGAGCTCCTTACTGGCACTTTGGTTACATATGGATCAGAACGATGTATTTTATGACCGGACAATTGTTTCAAATTGCTCATGTATTCGTTATCCAAATGCTTTATTGAATTTCTGTTTATATATGAATTAAGGTCCAAATACTGCGTTTTATAGTCCAAGTAGTCATCTAGATTGTCATCATATTCGCTATCCGACAAATATTTAGACTTTTCTGGTAATATTCGGATTATAAGATCGGATTTCGAATGTTTTCCGCCGTTCTCGGCTAGCAAAATTTCGCAGTGAAGTTGAATCACCATCAGAAACAAGAAAGCTCGAATAACTCGTTGGGATCCCATGACGATTGTTGATATCACCTTGAGAAAAATTTGAACCGAGCTACTTCGCGCTACGTTTCGCTTCAACTGTCGCGAAGCAATTTTGAACGGCTTTTTAAATCAGAATCGTAAAAGATATCAAATTTATATAGCTGATATCACGCCGATTAATCACGGTATCAACTATAAATAATATATGCGACGTTGAGTGTCTCTATACATGATTGGCCTGCAATCATAATTTTTTTTTAATATTCCTTTATTAATTTCATGCCAATATTATCTCATCAATGCTTCGAGTAAATGATGGTTTAGGAATTAATTTTTTTTATTAGTAATGATTCGTGTTTTATTGTGCTTTCAATCATTATTTTCGCGAACATGAGCAACATTTTTTTTGCGTGTAACATTCGTATATATACATATATTAAATTTTATATAATTGCACAAAAAGAAAAAACGCGTGAGAGAAGATTAATTCGAAGATTAATTCTTCGGAGTTGTACACCGCAATCAAACTAAAGCCATCTAGTCGACTATTCCCATAGCTGACCCATGGTTTAAAACTCGATCTCACGCGTTTCTGGACCGAGACGACCGACGAACGGGGGAGAGAGCAAACGGCATTGCACCAAAATCGCTGGTTTTCGTGGGCGTCCGCCGGTTTCGTGGTGTGGCACAGGAACCGAAACTCGGCGTGCCAACAATTCAGCGGCAAATTCTAGGATGACCCGAAAACACGAACCGAACAAAGGAGCACTAACCGTCGGACAAAGAGATCGCGAGAAGTGAACGCAGAAGAGAAGAGGGAGGCGCACGTTCTCTCATAGTCCGCATTTTACGGTGATCCAAACTGCATGCATATCGCGCCCATGTTCGTCTCTTCAATTACATCGTTTCTCTGTCTCTGTCGAACGAACTCATTTACTGATGCATCCCAAATGCGTATGCAATGTCCGCCTAATGAATGCATATCTAACTACATTCGCGTACTTTGCGCCATATCATAAATGCATGCAAGCTCGTTGAAACATATTAAAAATGTTTCATTTTCTTTGAGATCTGCCAAGATCTTTTTATCACAACATTCTCTGTACTTTGAATCAAATCTTTTCTTAATTCTTCTAGTTAATTGTTAAACTATACTAAGATAATAATTTTATGTATCTCTCTCTCTCTCTCTCTTTTTCTCTTCCTTTTCGTTATAAGATCATGCACTAAATTTTTCGTATAAAAATATATCGTGAGAACGATAGCCGTAGTTTACGTCTACTTTTTTTTTCTTTTTTGTATAGCAGCCGTAATTTACGTCTTTTTTTTCCCTTTTTTTCTACAACATTTTCCGTACCTTATATCAAATTTTTTTCATCTTTTCTCTCTCTACAGATAATTTTTATATTATAATAAAATAAATAGCCTTTTTCTTTTAAATCATCTTTAGACTATCCTTAAATTACAAAATACCACTGTGTGTGAATAAAACTTCTAGAAATAATTTATCTAATTATCTTATTATCTTATTATTTCGTCATTATTTTTGTGTATCTTTTTCATTATAAATTCGTACATCAAATTTTTGGTGCAAATATTTTGCAAGGTAAAAAAAGAAAGAGTAAAAGAGAGAGAGAGAGAGAGAGAGAGAGGCGGGAGTGGGAGAGAGAAGGAGCGAGTCGTTTACGTTGAGAGGAAGTTTATATCTTCTTTCCTTTAATGCAGTAGTGTTGCTGCTCGAGCCAACTGTATACTGCTCGGAGCAGCTTCTGGCGAGGGTATTATTAGCTCTTTGCATTATTGCCTTGGATTAACTTGCGCGGAGCGCCCACGCAAAAAGCTGTAATTTCTAATTAAGTCGCGTGCACACGCTTTCCACAGCTATTCGAGTGATTTGAATAACTATGAATCTAAATCTGTTGTAATGTCGTATTGTGTCGGAAAGATAATTCGTAATTCTTCATCTTTTGTAATTAAAAGTTATCGCCAAATCATTGTTTCTTTTTCTCTCAGAATAAAACAGCTCACTAATACAAGTACAAATTTTATAGATTATTGCGCATATATTTTTTCTGAAAAAGGTTAAAATTCCAGAGCGTCAGATTTTAATCCTCTCTATTATTTCTCTATTTCTCTATCATTTTTTTTTTTTTACAAAGACGGTTCTGTCTATAGACTGCAACTGTTGTTTCTTTAATAATTTGTCCGCGAATTTTTAAGTTGTTTCTATAAATTAAAAAAAAATTATTTACTAATTTGATCTATTTCTATTCTTATTTCTGAATCAAGTAATTTAAAGCGTCATGATTAAAAGTATGAATTGAATAAAATATATCTTTTAAATCGTTACCATCATTTAAATTATAATCTCATGTACTTCAATTTCCGTAAACATAAAAAAAAAATATAATTATGCGCTCTCTCTTTCTCTTTCTCCCTTCCATTAATCTGCAGTCAATTCTCGAAACTTTATATTCTTATGCGAAATGCTTTACTTATATCTGTCTTTTTCTCAAAGATTATATCACCCGCATATTATTCGGGAAGAATGCAAACAACGCGGGTCAAAGCCGCGGAAGCGGAAGCGTGTGATGCACTTTCGACCGCAGGTCAATGAATGTTCGTCCGCGGTTATCTGCCTGCGTGAACGCGTGCGGTGAGCGTGCGTGCATGCGTGCACAGCCCATCCGTAATATCTACGACGGCCGTATTTCCATGTTTACAGCCACAGCGAGAACGACATCGTAAATGATAATTCGCCCGCCGCCGAGTATAATTCAGAAATATCAATTCTGAATGGGGAAATAGATCGTCGTGCCAGAGCACGATGATATTAACTCGTTGTTCTCCGTGTTGCGAACGGTGCTTTGTGCGCTGCACTTCCGCCGTTTCGTTAAATTTACGCGATATTGCGTGGTGCAAGATAAAATAAGATTCTACCAACTGTAAATAATCCGGATAATAATAATGCATAATATTAGACATTCACGACCGAAAGTATATTCAAAATCTAAGATTGCGTTATGTGAGTTTTATATTTACGGAATAGCCGTAAATATAATTAGCTGTCGTTAGTCTTGCTGTGTAGTAGATAATTTTAAAATATTGCAAAAAAAATGCAAAAAATATTATTTCCGTTAATGTCTTTAAATATCATGAGATTATATTTTTTAAATATACATTAATCTTAAGATTAATTTGCATTTTTATTGAGATGAATATTCATATTTTCCACAATTATCTTTTTATTGTATCATTTTTTCCCTTTATACCCCCGCCGTATTATCATATCAAAATGTTTAAATTCTTTAGCTTACGATACAAAAACGCATTAGATTATTTATTTTTCAAGATAAAATCATTCATTTTTTCTAAAATAAAATAAAATAAGTAATTAGATTCTCGCAATCTTGGGCGAAATTTTTTCGATAATTATTGAATTGCATGCTACCGTGGAAAGGTAAAATTATACGTATAAACGCGATGTATTGTCGATTTCGACCATTGTCAGACATGCGAAAATTCGCATTAGTACGCGCGCTCGTTGAATCTGAAGTATATTTTCGCAGCGACGTAGTTTGGCAAGTTGGGCCGTGCGGTGGGCGTTAATCGCCGACGAAACTTCGACTTCGTCGGAATACGCTCGTGCGGCAGCCGAGGGATCCGAGGTACGGCTTAATGAAGCATTGACGTGTCCGGCAAAACCATGTACCTGTCCGCGTGTAATTAACGTAACGCCACCATCGGTCCGTGGGCCGCGCAAATCAAGCGGTACGCCGAGAGCGAACCCCCGGCGCCGTAATTAGAAGCTCGCGCGGCGCAAAGAACAATGGAGCGGAGGTGTGTGCTCGCGTTATCTCCGTACCTGTCGATATTTGTGGCCGCCCAAGACGCGCCTCGAATATCGATGGGCTTGGATGACCTGGGTAGAACGTATAGAACTTCCGGAATTATCGCTCGTATAATGGAGGAGAGAAATCCACCACCGTAGCTCGATCCCACGTCGCGCTTAGCACACAAATTTTCTCTTGTAAGAAGAGAGTAACTAACATCTCTTTGCAGAGCTTTTTATTTTACTCCCAGCTGATTTCAAAGTCTTTCACATCTTGAGTAAAATTCTCCATAAATAATAATATTTTCGAAAATAATTTATCTCTCTCGAAAAGCTAATAATAAAAATATCTCTTTGTATAGAGATTATATTTTCATATCTTTTTAATTTATAACGGATACATATTTTACACGAACAGAGTTATTGTGTCAGGGATTGTACATATATTAAATATTCCAGACATCTAATAGTTATCTGCCTCAGAATATTTTGGCGTGAAATACTTTGATTATCAACAGTGCTCGTTCGTCTTGATTGTAGAAATATCGCATTTTTCTAAGGATTAATGTTTAGTCAGTAAAGAACGTAAATAATTTAACAAATAATCGCAACATATATGCACATACTAAATGTTCTCTCAGCGAATATTTAACTGCAACAGGAATGACATAAATGCACACTGAAGGCATTGTTTATCGTACTGATAGCTAAAACGCAGGCATTGTCGGAGATAGAAGCGGGATTTCATTAATCCATCAGATCACACTACATATCAGGGAGATAATATTGATTAATTAATTTGGCATTATTGACAATTCTCCTTCGTGTCTGTGATAATTCTAAATTACGCATAGAGAGCTAATTGAATTGTGCAATGATTTCTCGAAGCCGTTGATCGCCACGAAAATGTGTCTTTTATCAAATATATCGCGTATTCTCATTTAAAAAAATCGCCGAATTCATTCAACGTATCTTATATCCTGTTTTACACGTTCTCTATCAATTGGTACAGCTTGTATGAGAGAAATATTTGAATATGTACTCGTCAGCGGGGATTGGGAGCGACTTCCTTTCGCGAGTTTGCGACGTCGAAAGTTTCGTGAGGAGTCGAGCTCGCATCATTAATTATTCCACGGTAGCGTGAGTACCAGTTACATACCTACGATTGGCTCATTAATTTTCAGCGACATCATATCGACTTTCTGTCGAGAAGCCTTGATATTCCGAAATCCCGGCGACATTACCGGCGATCGTACAGTGAACGTGTGTCAAAATGCCGCGCCGCTGTCTGGCTGGCCACAAATCAAAATCGCAACCGTGTTTGGGTGCGCACGTGTCCTAAAATAATCTCTGAATTTACCGTGAATATGCAATGTCGTTTAGGAAAAACGTTACGAGATGATCGATTGTTTTAAGTAGGCGGAAACGAGAAACGCATCACATCATCTCATGGATATTTTCGAAAAGTTCACGATCTCACTCGGAATCAGTTACATTGCTACGTATATGTATGTAATATAATATCACGTGATTACAAAATCATAGTAAAGTGTGATGTACACAGGATATTCCAGGTAAAGCTGCAGTGTGCGCGCACGAAATACTTTATATAATAGCGCACGGTGCAAAAATAAAATTTGATATATTATAAAACTTTATATATGCGAAACAGCGTATCAAGCATGAATAAAAATTGCACGAGAGAATAATTTCGTCATTTTACAACGAGATACTCGAAACGTCCGTGTAGTACTCCTTGTTATTTCACGACAAAAATCGAGAACCAAAAGATCGTATCAAATAACGATGCAAAAATCGCATTGAAATTGTTGAAGCCAAATTACCAAATCTAGATATATTATTAATTTTATGTCAAATTAAAATAATGATTAAATATGTTATAATTTAATTGTTATCGTTTATATTATTATCAATTTGTGACGTTTAATTATAATTTTCCTTCCAACTGTTATTTTATTAACACGTATCTTTTTGTACTCGTATAATTAGCAGGATGTCTTTGTAATTATTGCCAGAATGTATATAAATGTAAAAATATAACACAAATACAAGAAACTGACTATAAAATTATGATTATCCATCAAATTATCTAATGTAAATATAATCTTGAGTATTAAATGGACGAAAAAGTCATTGAACGCACGTGTCTTCGCTTAAGCGTAATGAAGCTGAAAATTAATTGCTAAACGCAAAACTGGTCAAAGGTGGCAAAGTTGCACCCTTTGTCGTTCCACTTATGTGAACATTTTGAAAGTGATCGACTTTGTTTGAAGCGAGGTTTAATTACGTTAAATCAACTTCACACACATGGAAAAAATTACCTACGTTACCCTTAAACCGTCGACAATATGCTAAAGCTGATTAAGAGGGTTGTGTGTTCATATGTTCAATATATTTTAAAAGTTTCCTCAAAATCTTGTTTGCACGATATAATGAAAATATATTAATATATATTAAGATAAATATCTCGTATATAATCGTTAATTAAATTATTTCGATTAATAATCACTGTTGTAATAACGTATGAGATTAAAACTGATAGATATCATATATTATAGACTGTCAGAAGTAGCAAAGAAGATCAAAACAACATTAACTTTCTTTTTACTTTTTTCTTCTAATTTTCTTAATAAAATTAAAATCGAATATTAATTATTATCTATAATAATAAATCTATATAACAATATCTCTTATAATAAATAATATATATTATTCATATATAGTAATAAATTACAGCTATATATATATTATTATTATAGCTATATTGAAGCTAAAACAAAGTAATATTACACTCGTCTGTATATGTCTGTTCATTAATTTCCTGCACTGAGTAATTTACCTGCAGTGTCAAAGATATTACAGAAAATAACTCTTGCTGCTACGCATCTGCAGAAATTTATTAAACATATTTCTCTATCTACGAGTAATGTAAGATGCTGTTTCGACATAAAGTATAAAGCCCGTAAATTACTCGGTAAATTTCTGAAAAATAATTCAGCGTATTGTTGCGACGCATACAGAAGTAAATTACATTTCTGTGCTCTGTTTGTGTGCTATCTGCTTAATTGCATGTTCAGACTCGAAAACGTGAAATGTAATAATAAAAAATCTTAATATGGATTCTTTCTCGCGTTAATCCGCATTGACCAAACGCGATAATATAGCGTAATTAATTGTTCCGTTTCTGAGTTTCAATTGAATGCATTGTGTTGCTTCCCAAACCGCAGATTAAATTTTAATAACTATTTACAATCGGTCATTCGATACAGAGATATAATTTTGATAATCTTTTAAATATTCGTATGAAAAAAAGATATGTATGTACGTAATTATAATTTTAATTCTTTGAAAAAACTAACAAAAAAGAATATATTAATATCTTTATAATATTAAAAAAATAAAACAATAAATTTTTCTCAATATAATTCCTAACGAGACATATTCCTAAGGAGACACGCGTATAATGCGGATTTTCACGCTGTGTCATATCGTGATTCATCATTATGAATAAATATCCGAAGTAAATCGTTAACAATTTTACGACGTCAAGCCATGTTGCAACAACATTGATTTTATTCTCTCGGAAGTATATATGTGAAACGTACCTATTGGATTTAAGATGATGCAGTGTATGATAGTTTGCAAGGTATCTTGTTAGGTATCTCATTAAAAAGCTGTCGAGATTTTTAGAAATATTTCATCCCATTTTTTTAATAAAAAAATTGAGATTTGATGAAATATAATTATATCTGACAATTTTTTTAAGTAAAATGGATAAACTTTCGTATAATTTATTTACTTGCAGTTTTTTATAATCTATCATTTCTCTTCTTGTGCTATTCTCCTAATATTTCATATTTGTCACATGAGCATGTATGTGGAATTGAGTAAAACGAAAGTTTGATTATATAACTACATTATATTATGCAATATGCAAATTAGATATTGCAAACTTAATATTATAAATATATATATTAGATTTTAATTATATATTATTATATAATCATATAAAGCTTTATAAATTGATTATATTATTATGATAAAGTTTATGTGAAAATTTCACAATAATTAAATCGCAAAAGATTATTTCAAAATGATTCTAATTATGTTGTTAAAAATAAATCGTTTATTCTATAAATCACCAATTATCTATTCGTCAAATTAACCTAGGAATAAAAATAAATATAAAAATGCATATTTTTCTGTGAGTTGGTATAATCTCATGGTAATAAAAAAATTTTAATTTTCCACAACGAGAAGGAGTAAAACATCATACAAATATTTCTCTTTTCATTAAATACTAAGATTTTCTGGACCTTGTACAGTTAATCGTTACAATTGTATAAGACTGCTCTTCCGGCGTTTATGGAGTCATGCTGCCTTGAAATTAATCTATGCATAATTGTAAATTACAATTGCACGAAATCGCGTACAGACATTGTGTGCTCGTCAAGCTATTTCGAATAAGTTAGAGCGACAAAAGAAAAAGCCATTATGTTTATAACGAGATCTAAAACGAACGTCCTTCGTTGGACAAATAATGATTGCATGGCAGCTAAGTTTGATTTGTTATTTAGCGTTTCATCGATGGGAGAATATTTTCAAATGTTTTCCTCAAGGCATTCCTTAATTAAAAATTGCATAATTGGACTAGTAAAAAATTAGTAAATTGTTTCAAAAAGTTTAAGGAGTTTCATTAATTCTTCTATATCTTATATATAACACAAAATTTTTCTTAATAATTGTTTTTTTTTTACTTTATATAAGAAATTATTCTTATATATATTACACATATCATAAAGCTTTGAAAACTGCATTATAATATAAAATTGTGATTAATAAATATAAGAACGGATTATGAAGATAAAAATTAATAAAAATTTTTGATACTATCTTAAAATGTTCTTTCGTCGTTTTTCGAATATCTCTTGAATTGTTGCATTCTATGTATATTCAATTTGTGTAGTCATTTCTTATCTGTTATTTTTCACAGAAGAAAGACGTAAGCGTGAGCATTTCAAGCTTTTGTCACATATTTTCAAGTCGCACTCGTAATATTCAAAAATTCATGCGTTCACCGGGAACGAAATTTATCGAAATATGACTATCGTCTACAGCGATTTAGAACGGAAACTCTATTCGAGCCAAGCTGTAGAATTCGTCCATGAAGAAGCTTGACAAACGTCTGCGTCGGGGACGAGGCGATTAATTATGAAATCTAACTGCTACAGACGACGCGTATATGTGAAGATTCGGTGTCTCGATTACGTCGCTATTTCGAGCACCAAACAGTTTTCCGTCTACGTTGGTGTTGTTATATAGCGTCTCAACGGCTGTTACATGGAATTACACAGCATCTGTCCTCATGGGATTTTTTCGGTCTCGCGTGTTTTCTGGTTCGCGGCACATGACAACGTGATTACATTCGATCTGTCATCGTCGGCGCGACGAAAAGTCTATTATAGTGTCCGGGACAATCCGTTTCTTTCGTTCAAAGACGGATGCGCTTCAAGAGTTGCTGAAACATTCTCCTTATTTACCAGATTTTTCTTGCGCGTCATTTTTCTTCTTTTTTTTATTTTAAGTTGATTTGATTTTTTTTTTTTTGCATTCAAAGCTAAGCGAGTAGCGCAAGCCAGTAATTTGTAAAATTAATTTTCTTAACATCGCCTTACTCGCGCTATTTAATTAAATGAAAAAATTTCGATTTAAAAAGAGGAAGATTTAGAAGGCGGTAAAAGTCCACACTTTTTACGCTATATTATTTGTTGAAAAAGAGATATTGAATCCGGCTATAGCAATTCAGAAAGGAATCGGAAACGGAAAGAAGAGGAAGAACGGAGAGACATTGACGAACCCGGAAAAGGAAATACCATAAAAAAGCTTCCCTTTCCGTGCAAGAACAGATCGTCGCGCAAACATGTAAATCGCGCCAGAATATTTCAAGATGATTTTCCGCGGAGCTAGTTTTCGATTTAAATGAATTCTCATGAATTTCGTGGTCGGAGAGAACCGGGGCTTATGAGGGGGCTTCTTCGCCGTCATCGTCGTCATCTCCGGGAAAAGAACTTTCGTTTCGAAACGAGAGGATACGCTAGCAGAATCAAGTTGGGCCAAGTCCCGGTAAAAAGTCCTAGATATTGGTCGTTTAAAACAACTAACACAAAGCAATTCCGCCCAAGTTCGAACGACAGAGAAAAGCCGGAGTTCGCGCGTTTTCTGCTTCTTTTTTAATCTTTAATCTTATTTTCTCCTAAAATTGTACAAATTATTACACTATTAATGAGTAATTTCTTAATATAATACATAGATATCATTAAAGAAATATAAGTACTTTATACATTTTTCATGCTCAACTCATCAGTTTTCAAAAGATAAAAAAAGAATATTTTTCATTGTGATTGAATAAAGATACACGTGCGCATTAACGTGTTTAATTAAATAAAATTTAAATAAAATTTTGGATTTTTCTATGTACAATAAAATACATCTAATATTTAAAACTACCATCTGTCTTACTTACATAACTGCGGTTTTCTAAAGAGAGTATTATGGAAAAATTACATTATATAAAATTTATCAAATAAAATTTCCATGAATCCTTGTGTACATTTTTCTATCCGCGATAACGTGATATTTAACATCTTAATATTCATTGTAATCTCTCTTACTCAACTGCAATTTTATAGAGCGTTTTTTCTCAAGCAAAACGCGCGAACGTAAGCAAATAAAAACCTTTATCAGGTACACGCTCTGTGCAACGCGGAATAATCAGGTGCTCGCGTTTCGGCAACTTTTCTGACAGAGGTCAGAAAAGTCTTATTTATGTAAGTAAGCGGGATCCGAAGCAACGATGAATCCCAATGACTTGACACCAAGATTCGACTGACGGAATATTTAGAACGCGTTCTCCTCGTCGACACGACGTGTACTCGCCTTAGCCGTTTCAGGGCTTCAAAATTAATGCAATTACCGCAAGACTGTTGTTTCGCCACCGTCTCGTGTCGTGCCGCACCGACGTCGGCCTCTCACCGTTTCATTTGCGTGTAACATTTGCATTTAATATTCATGACTGTGCTACATTATTGTGCGCGCGGTCGCGGCACAAGCGCTAAAGGCAGACGTTGTTATTACGCGAGCCGTTACGTTGTTTAGCTTTAATGCACGTAATTTCCGAACGCGCGTCTGCCCGCCGCCGGCGCATTGATGCGCACGGCCGTATAAAATGGCTAAACACTTTATGCGCGATTAATATTACCGGAGGGGGAGAACGCGCTCGACGCACGATATAATCGCCGAGAGGGGAGCCGGGCTGACGCGCGCGTTTAGCTCGTGTCAAGGCAGCGATTTCGGCCTTTATTTCTGTCATTCGCAGCGACGACCACCACATCAATGCGGAAGTGCGCGTCGCGTTTAATTACGCCGTTTAAAAGCGTATCAAATGCGCGTCCGCACACACAGGTTTGGTTCGGTTCCCTTGGGAGGATTAATCCTTACAATAATCCTCGCGCAAAATTGACAAATCAGGCGTACATTAAGCAAATAAGTGGATAAATGGATTGTGAAAATATATGTAGATATTTATATAATGTTCGGAGAATCGTTCATAGATTCAAATATCTCTTTAATAATAAAATAATTAAATTGTCGTCGTTCAAGTTAGAGATGGCAAAATTAAGGGCATAGTCTATTCTAAACAGTATGAAAAATTAATGATTTTTAGGAATATCTTTTTAAGAATATTAAAAATTAATTAAGAATATTAAAAATTAATCTTTTTGACGTTTTACAAATGTTTTTATTAATGTTTAAAAATATTACGGAATAAAATTAGACCGAGTTTTTTCATTTCAGATAATTACGCGAGGGGTAGCAGACACATCGTCATTTTTGAACATTTACTACATATATAGGCTCGTATTAAACAAAAAAAGCTAAATATCTAAGATTCAAAAATACTGACGTATTATTTAAACATCAATAAAAACGCCAAAAAGAGAGATCAATTTCTTCCGTAAATATTCTTTCAAAAAATTCCTAAAAATCATCTATTTTTCATATTGCTAGAGTAGACTGGGCCCTCAAAATATTATTACAATATATATTATTAATATATCATTGAGTGAAGAATGCACATTGTAAAATGTATTTATTTGCACGAACCTATCGCACATCTTAAAAATATATAATACTAATCAAAAATATTGAGTATTAAACTTTAAACTATTTCCGACATAATGCTATGAAAATGCCATCAGACGCTACTCGATTGCTGGCACAGCTCTTGCCAAAGTGGTACCTACTAACGAAGGGTCAATTACGATGCTCGGCAATATTTCATCGACGATCGATATGGAACCATCAGAACGGCGGTGGAACGGAGAAATTTACGTTCGAAAACTTTACATTCCAACTTGTAAGCAGTGCCGGGATATCGTCGATCCTGATTTATTCTGAAATTTGAATAACATGAAAGCAACGCGATACTTACACCGCGATACGTAGTCGCGAGTTTCCGCGTTCTATATCCGAAAAGCGAAAAACGGCGATACGTCTCGTAAAAACTTTCAATCTGATCTGCTAGTACATTCTCACTGTGCCTTAATTGTCGTTTTTCATTAAGTGTTCGCAACACATACACACACAATGTTTGTAAGAATAAAAAATAATGAATAAATATGCAGCATGTAAATCTATTGACAGTTGTTCATTTAAGATGGATCAACTTGCTGATAGAAGATAATTTTTTTAAATGAATTCTAAAAAACAAAAAATAAATTTTTTATACAAATTATTACGCAATAAAAATTTTTGTATTAAAATATTTTCCAAATTTCTATTTTATCAATATATACGTTAGTAGTATATCTGGGGTGTTTTAAAATTTATTTATCGATTGTAAAAATTAACTTAATCGCAGGAGAAAATGTACACGATACACTTACAGTTAACCTAACGTTTTCGCGTGCAAAGAAAATATTTCTAAGAACGGCGATGACATCGTCCTGTGGGAAAACGCAAGACATTAATACTCTTTCTCTTAGAGGCACTCTCCTTACATTTATCGGCGATGTGCCTGGAGACATTCTCGTGATCTCCCGGGATGGTTTTTCATAGCGGCAAACTTACGAGTACCATTAAAGGCCTTTAGAGAACCGACGAAGAAAATATCGAGGCTGATTTACGATCGTCGATGGTGGTCTGATACACGTTGTTGACGTGAAACGGGCTCCGCGCTTCAAAAATATTCTCACAGCAGATCTAAAACGCGTTTCAGAACGGAACTTTATATGCAGATGCGAGCAAACCGTAAGATTTACGGTGGTCGGTCGCGGTTCGATATGAAAATTATATGAGTTATGCCTCTCGGGAGATGGAACTCTAACGAGGTACAGTCGCACAAACAAGACCAGTTAATGGTATTTCTCTCGGGCAAGAAATCAACCGCGGAAATGCATTTCAAAATTGCATATTAGAGTTTGCACATGTATATATTTCACGTATATTATATATTTATATTCGCTCATATGTCCATATGTTTATATTTGTAAAATTAAAACAAATGTTTTAAAACTATATCTTAGATAAAATAGACAGGCAGTTTTTTCACATTTGTTCTAAATAAACAGAAATAACATAATAATAAAAATATATATTAAACGTATATGTAATACATGTATATATATATCAACGTGTATATATGTATAAATAATAAATCACGCGAATTCACGCATAAAATGCAAACGATATACGTACAACTGTGCGCGGCGTAAATTTATATAAATTGATTATTGATAAATAGTAAACATAAATATCGCTTTATGCAGATTTATTAAGCGGTATGTATAATAAATCGAAATCAAAATTGTACCGATTTGTATAACCGTCACAATATTTGCCGCATTCAATATTTCTAGCCGCTTAATACGGCGCGATAAATCCGGACGCGGTCGCATTGTTCGCGACTCACGATGATTTCACAACAAGAAACTGTCGCGTGGAAGACACAATGTGTGATCCAGTTTACTATCCTCAACTTTCGCCATTGATTAACGGGGAAGTGGAGCGACGCATTTGCCGCAATTTATAGCGAGTGGCATTTTCCGGAGTTCGACAGGGCTTTCAGCGTGATATACTTTTGTTGCATTGTTTGTAAAGCATCGTATAACTACGTTACGCCTTTATCTAGTGAGTCTCCCGTAGAACGTTTTCGAAACGCGACGCAATCGACGTCGCGATTCCTGAAACTCCAGAGGGAAATTTCA
Source organism: Formica exsecta (assembly GCF_003651465.1). Taxonomy (NCBI): domain Eukaryota; kingdom Metazoa; phylum Arthropoda; class Insecta; order Hymenoptera; family Formicidae; genus Formica; species Formica exsecta. The sequence continues at coordinate 1,144,503 of NW_021852343.1, forward strand.
AACCAAGGAATTCAATTCGAGATAAAAATCATTAAACAATTCTAAATGATAGCCTTCACATTTTATCCGGCGATTCACATTCAATAGCGCGATCATCTATCAATCTATCGCATACGTCAAATTTAGATAATTCTTTTTTCAATTTTGATCACTCAAAAACCATCAATAACCCGATACTTCGATTAAGAAAAATCGATTCAAAACAGGAAGATATTCGTCATAAAATAAAACGCGATATCATACACACATACATATATACACGCCCGCAAGCAGTTAAATTTTATGTGTATGTATATATATTTTATGCAAATTTTTCGTCAATATATTTTATCTCGCGATGCTTATCGTCTGCACTTTATGGCGTTGCAATTGTTAATCGTTGCTGGCGGTGCGATAAAGCGAATCGTCATTTAAGTTTCTTGCCACTAAGCCCAAGTAAGAGAAGCTCCCCCATCGAGCGATGCGTGCGCTTACGGTCTTTCCTTCTCTTGGCAGCTTCCCAAACTTATTAATTTATTCGACTTTCTCTCTCGGGAAGAAGATTCTCGCTCCGCCGAGTCGCGCTGTTAATTCTCGCAAACTTCCTATGGCTTTTGTACCGTAAGTTGACTATGGTTGCGAGGCACGCGCGGATCGTCGGCGAGTTTGATTATATTATCCATTGCGCGCAATGCTTCCACGATGTATCATAATCGCTCTTTAATTTGGTCTGCAAATGCAATATCGCGAGAATTCCGTTCGGCTAACTGCTGAAGCTCGATATGTTTTAGCGGTTAAAGCTGCACGAACAAACGGTAATTAACTCAATAGATCCGCTAATGATTGTAACAAAGTGCGCGCGCTAATTCATTCGATTCGCAGTAATTCCACTGTCGTTGCGGATCTCATGCGGGATACCTCTCGTATACGTGATTTTCATATAATTCTGCTCGGAAAGAATATAAACGCGGGATTAAACATTAAACATCAATAAAAATTAATTCGGGGAAAGAACCGGAAGCACATAAATGGATAACTCAAATTTGTACGAAAGTAAGAAATAGATAAAGCGGGAACTTTTTATATATAGCTTCATTTGATCAGTAAAGTTGTAATGAAATATAAGAGCGTTTAAAAATATATTTCCCGGATATAATAGCTTCGCTGTCATAGATTTATAGACGTTTCCTGTAAAGATTAAATTTCACGATAAAACGCGTATCATAAGGTCATCGATCGCCAAAGAAATCTGCCGGCAAAGATCAGATTCGAGGATAATGATATCAAGCGCGTTTTATTAATCGTGAACCGCTTCGGTTTTTCCTTCGATTTTCCCCGCTTCTAACGCTCTTCTCCATTCTCTTTCCAGCGGGTCTCTTTCGGAAAGTCCCGGTGATAGTAGTAGTAGTTCGAACAAAAAAGGGATTCGAGAGCGCGACAGCCCTGTTTGTCCAGGATCCTCGCGAACCGATAATTATCTCGGATGTCTGACGCGCGAGAAAAATCGACGACACTTTCGGTCGTCGCTTTCAGCGCTGCCGCTTGCAGCGCGAAAAATATTTTCCATAAATTTTCTGCAACGTGCTGCAGAAACGCACACGCGAATCTTCACAAATGTGCGGAGCTTTTTGGCAATACTGCAAATCTTCTCATTAGTAAGAATGACAAATGGACCGATTCCTCCGACGTTGATTAATTTTAATCATAGTTCCATTTTATCCGTTTTTCTAAATCTAAAACTTTCGTCTTTAAAAAAAGACACACTATGGTAAAAGATAATCGATATAGAAAGAATTAATCTTAAGGTTTGCTGAGAAAATTGTAAATAAAATTTAAAAAAAACTTTTAGATATTGGAAGAATTTAAATATTAAAACTTGTCTAAGATAATTACTGATTATTGTATTACATTTCAGAAAGTTATAATACAACATAAAACTAAAAATACTTAATAAAATAAAATATCAACTTAGATTTTATATTTTTATCAGAAAAATTTACTGTTATTTTAACAATTATAAACTCTATCACAATGTTTCGAGAGATCGTAAAGCCAGTAACAATTATTCGTTTTGTTGATATAACACAAAAGCGTGTTATCGAGTTAAAAACGATAATGTAGGGTAAAGAGATATATTGAAGATATCCGAACGTGATAGTGTCTCATGCGACGAGTTCCTTCGCTTCCTCGGATCTCGGTGATGCTGGGAAACGCTTTGGTCCATCCGATCGAACTACCATGTATCTCGTATAATCATGTTAATTAGTTAGCTCCCGTATCACCTCGCCTAGCAAATGATATTTCTTGCTTGGACGAGCAGTTGCCAATCTCAGTCTCAATTTCATTTTAAATATTATAGAACGATTTTATTTATATTTAAAACAGGAGAGTAGTATACTAGGAAAATTTATCACAACATTTAAACGAAATATTTAAATTATTTTAAAACAAGATATTTTATTTTTATTTTTTTCCCTACTAATTTTTAATTTGTTAATAATTAAAATATATGAACCAATAAGTTGTTCTAGCAAATTTATTTTTTATTTTTATAATTTTCGTAAATCTGTATAAAATATTTTTCTTTGCTATCAACTATTTATACGTGTTTAATAAGACGCAAATATTGTTTGTAGTAAATCACTCGTCTTTTATATATATTTATATCATCCTATATATTTCTTATTCTTATTACAATAAGATGTGTATTTTGTTATTGCTGTTTTATTGTTCGTTTATCCTTTTTTATTTTTAATGTCGTTTAAGAGGATGCCGGACCGTCCTGTTTTACCGGCCATAATAATTATATATTTGCTTAATATAAGGGTTTTGCGGTGTGTACGTGCAAAATAGGATACCTCTCCACTCGGAAATGCATGAAGGAATATAAGTAAACGTTTGAAAATGTATTTATTATGACTTTTAAAAAATATAAAAAAGTCCACGAATTTTATCCACCGACATATATTAAATACCCAAGTTATATTATCGCATTATCGACAAAGTACACAAATGCATTGTTATCAATATTTACCATATCATATTACTACATACGCAGGAGTAGGGTGTATAGATGCAGTTATATTCGTTATATCGTTGTATCGCAACAAAATATACGCTATTTTTTCATAGATCCTTTTTTGGAAACTGTGACACTTTGTTACACCGACTAAAAGCATCCTAGCCAAACCGAAGATCCAGTTTACATATACGTTTTTTAGTTTGCAGTGTACTCTGAATGTTGCATGATACATCAAACTGGAAAAATAGGCAAAGCTTCTATTTCACAAAATTTCAACAATGAGATTTATATATGTCCATGTGGTAAGATATGATAGAACATTACATCTTTCATATACGCGCACTAATATACATACACGCATATATAAATATATATTTTAATAGTACCATAAAAAAAGCAGTACGTATATTTCGAAAAATTATTTAAAATTAATACTTAATTAATACGATATTAATCACGATCATTTTGTTTCAATAATACATATACTATGTATATCAATCATTGATAAAAGTGAATAGAAAAATCGACGTCCCATTTCGGCATTAACATTACATTAGCAAGAGATCCAAATGAAAAATTCTTTCTGCTCATTCGTCCCGCTTAATAGATCTTTCCTCGCTGCAAATAACGTAATTGAAGCGCAAACGCGTTCCGAGACGAGCACTTGAGCTTCGTCGGCATTTTTAATTAATTTCGCCGGTTAATTTCCACGAAGTGAAGTATCCTCGCGCCCCTGATAAATGATATAACGCGGCGGGCGCGAGAGGGAAACGGGGGAGAGGCGAGAGTGAGGCGGTGGCGCGGTGCAGCGCAGCCTTGTCCGGACGTGTTCATCGGTCAGTGAAATGCACCAGCCACTAGCATGTGGTCATTAGTACGGACGGCTGGGCGGAAATCTATAGACGTTCGGTTTCCGCCAGCGGGCTCGTTGTCTTCACGCCTTACGCATACTCGCGTTAATTACCCACTTCTACCCTTTCCGCCGCAAGCTTTCTCTCTCTCTCTCTCTCTTTCTGTCGGTATCCGGCATCCTCTTAAAAATAATACGCTAATTGCGATCAAAAAAATGCGAATAAAAAAGCTTAATTCGATAAAGATATAATTTTGTCTCGTTTTGTAATGAAATGCATCGAAGTTTAACGAACGGAAATGAACACGGAAACACTGTCGGGGAGCCTCGATATCGTTGCCGACAAGTATCGATCATTCATGTGACCCGTGTGGGAGTTTCAACACAGCGGATATCAATTTGTAGTATAGATTTAGATGAGGAGTATCGGAGTTCAAAGCATTTGTATCTTTTAATTTGATATCTCTGTCGTGCTTCGCTATAATCGCGAAATACCATTCACAGGTAACGAAACCGATTCATTTCGTAGAGCAAAAAGGCCATAAGTGTCATTATCTATGAGGTAACGAAATACCCTCGACACGTGGCGAAATAGTAAAGATCACGATTTCACAATCGCAATACGAACTGCATGTAAAATCGCGACCAATAAATTTGCAAGTTTAATAAAACGTCCGTTACATGTGTACACGTTTAAAATAATGATCACTCTTCACAACACTTCGTATGTTGATACCGTATTAATATAAAAATTGCGATCGAGAGAAGCGCAAAATTAACATAGATATATGAAAGATCAACAATCGCGAATGTTTTCATATGTCTTCGCTAATATTATCACGAGTTGCATGCCCAACTGACGCGATACGTGAAGACACGCGCGTATCACGTCGATAACGCTTCGTCGCGGTTATAGTTCAGAGTTAAATGAAATTTTCTGACACATGAAATGATATTCTGGTACGATTGGATTTTATGAACGTGCTACCAGCGTTTTCGGATATCGAGAGACGTAAATAACAGATGGTACCGCGATATACATTGTCAATCGTTCCTCGATCGATCATTCTCTCCGATCGAGAGATCGGAGAGAACGGCGTTTAAGCGGAGGCGAATTTATCGGATGCGGCGCGTTAACGTCGCGAGAAATTAAACAAATTGACTGATAGCGTCCCGCTGCGTTTAATGGCGGACGGATAATTTGACTGTCGCTTTCAGCGCTGCCGCTTGCAGCGCGAAAAATATTTTCCATAAATTTTCTGCAACGTGCTGCAGAAACGCACACGCGAATCTTCACAAATGTGCGGAGCTTTTTGGCAATACTGCAAATCTTCTCATTAGTAAGAATGACAAATGGACCGATTCCTCCGACGTTGATTAATTTTAATCATAGTTCCATTTTATCCGTTTTTCTAAATCTAAAACTTTCGTCTTTAAAAAAAGACACACTATGGTAAAAGATAATCGATATAGAAAGAATTAATCTTAAGGTTTGCTGAGAAAATTGTAAATAAAATTTAAAAAAAACTTTTAGATATTGGAAGAATTTAAATATTAAAACTTGTCTAAGATAATTACTGATTATTGTATTACATTTCAGAAAGTTATAATACAACATAAAACTAAAAATACTTAATAAAATAAAATATCAACTTAGATATTATATTCTTTTACGATAAAATAAAATGTTTTAATATATAAAGAGAGAGAGAGAGAGAGAGAGAGAGAGAGAGAGATTTACATAAATTATTTTATATCTGACATTATGACTTTTAAAAAATATAAAAAAGTCCACGAATTTTATCCACCGACATATATTAAATACCCAAGTTATATTATCGCATTATCGACAAAGTACACAAATGCATTGTTATCAATATTTACCATATCATATTACTACATACGCAGGAGTAGGGTGTATAGATGCAGTTATATTCGTTATATCGTTGTATCGCAACAAAATATACGCTATTTTTTCATAGATCCTTTTTTGGAAACTGTGACACTTTGTTACACCGACTAAAAGCATCCTAGCCAAACCGAAGATCCAGTTTACATATACGTTTTTTAGTTTGCAGTGTACTCTGAATGTTGCATGATACATCAAACTGGAAAAATAGGCAAAGCTTCTATTTCACAAAATTTCAACAATGAGATTTATATATGTCCATGTGGTAAGATATGATAGAACATTACATCTTTCATATACGCGCACTAATATACATACACGCATATATAAATATATATTTTAATAGTACCATAAAAAAAGCAGTACGTATATTTCGAAAAATTATTTAAAATTAATACTTAATTAATACGATATTAATCACGATCATTTTGTTTCAATAATACATATACTATGTATATCAATCATTGATAAAAGTGAATAGAAAAATCGACGTCCCATTTCGGCATTAACATTACATTAGCAAGAGATCCAAATGAAAAATTCTTTCTGCTCATTCGTCCCGCTTAATAGATCTTTCCTCGCTGCAAATAACGTAATTGAAGCGCAAACGCGTTCCGAGACGAGCACTTGAGCTTCGTCGGCATTTTTAATTAATTTCGCCGGTTAATTTCCACGAAGTGAAGTATCCTCGCGCCCCTGATAAATGATATAACGCGGCGGGCGCGAGAGGGAAACGGGGGAGAGGCGAGAGTGAGGCGGTGGCGCGGTGCAGCGCAGCCTTGTCCGGACGTGTTCATCGGTCAGTGAAATGCACCAGCCACTAGCATGTGGTCATTAGTACGGACGGCTGGGCGGAAATCTATAGACGTTCGGTTTCCGCCAGCGGGCTCGTTGTCTTCACGCCTTACGCATACTCGCGTTAATTACCCACTTCTACCCTTTCCGCCGCAAGCTTTCTCTCTCTCTCTCTCTCTTTCTCTTACTCTTTCTCTCTCGTATTGCCGCCATTCTGGATTACGTCTCTAAAATAGCCTCTTGAATAGAGGAGCAATCCTTGAATGACGTTGAAACGTATTGCCATTGATTATTTTCGTATACTCTTGACATATTAATTATGACAGGGAATCTAAATGTTGCCAACTATTAAAAATCTTATTGTTTTTTAACACATCGTTAATCACGAATAATATAGACATTTTTAAAGAATACAGAATTTATCCTATAGTACATATATGTGTAAAAAGATTTTTTTTTAATTTTGTGCCTATATATATTTTTATTTACAATATTTGTAAAAATATTTATTTCGTCAGGGTGACCGAGTTACTGGTGGCGTTAACTATTCGCGGCTTGCTCGGATTCTGCGGCAGCGCCGACATGTCGGGCGTACGGTGAAAGCTGGCGCCGGAACTCACTGTCAGGTAGGCCGACCACGAGGTGTTGCCGGACCGTCCTGTTTTACCGGCCATAATAATTATATATTTGCTTAATATAAGGGTTTTGCGGTGTGTACGTGTAAAATAGGATACCTCTCCACTCGGAAATGCATGAAGGAATATAAGTGAACGTTTGAAAATGTATTTGAAAGCCTAGTGAGAAACATTTCGGTGTGCAAAATGTTGCATAGTAAAATCTTTTTTATAAAGCTTCTAAACTCACTTCTCGAAGTTCACTAATACTTTTTGATAAAATGCCGAGTGCGGAGTTCACTTGTTAGGCACGTGCAGGTTGCAGGTTTTTTATATTAAGTAAATGTTGACTGCAGAAGCCGATAACAAAACTGTAATTTTTTAATTTTTTTTCACTTTTCATATGAAATCATAAACCCCGCACTCCGTTATTATGTATACTTTAATTATGGAAAAGGATTTGTTGATATCTATAATCAACAAAAATATTTTGCAATCCTACTAATATTCGCATTCTGTCGGTATCCGGCATCCTCTTAAAAATAATACGCTAATTGCGATCAAAAAAATGCGAATAAAAAAGCTTAATTCGATAAAGATATAATTTTGTCTCGTTTTGTAATGAAATGCATCGAAGTTTAACGAACGGAAATGAACACGGAAACACTGTCGGGGAGCCTCGATATCGTTGCCGACAAGTATCGATCATTCATGTGACCCGTGTGGGAGTTTCAACACAGCGGATATCAATTTGTAGTATAGATTTAGATGAGGAGTATCGGAGTTCAAAGCATTTGTATCTTTTAATTTGATATCTCTGTCGTGCTTCGCTATAATCGCGAAATACCATTCACAGGTAACGAAACCGATTCATTTCGTAGAGCAAAAAGGCCATAAGTGTCATTATCTATGAGGTAACGAAATACCCTCGACACGTGGCGAAATAGTAAAGATCACGATTTCACAATCGCAATACGAACTGCATGTAAAATCGCGACCAATAAATTTGCAAGTTTAATAAAACGTCCGTTACATGTGTGTACACGTTTAAAATAATGATCACTCTTCACAACACTTCGTATGTTGATACCGTATTAATATAAAAATTGCGATCGAGAGAAGCGCAAAATTAACATAGATATATGAAAGATCAACAATCGCGAATGTTTTCATATGTCTTCGCTAATATTATCACGAGTTGCATGCCCAACTGACGCGATACGTGAAGACACGCGCGTATCACGTCGATAACGCTTCGTCGCGATTATAGTTCAAAGTTAAATGAAATTTTCTGACACATGGAATGATATTCTGGTACGATTGGATTTTATGAACGTGCTACCAGCGTTTCCGGATATCGAGAGACGTAAATAACAGATGGTACCGCGATATACATTGTCAATCGTTCCTCGATCGATCATTCTCTCCGATCGAGAGATCGGAGAGAACGGCGTTTAAGCGGAGGCGAATTTATCGGATGCGGCGCGTTAACGTCGCGAGAAATTAAACAAATTGACTGATAGCGTCCCGCTGCGTTTAATGGCGGACGGATAATTTGACTGTGCAGGTATATTTGGTAATTCGGTCCTGTCGAACCATTATTAATACCGTGCAGACACACGTCATTGTGACAACGCGTCGGAGAAATATCCCACGTCGATGATTTAAAAAAAAAATGATAAAGTTTTTATATAAGATTACATGTGTAAAAAATAGAATTTTTCGATCGCGCGATCTCGATCGGAGAGAACGGCGTTTAAGCGGAGGCGAATTTATCGGATGCGGCGCGTTAACGTCGCGAGAAATTAAACAAATTGACTGATAGCGTCCCGCTGCGTTTAATGGCGGACGGATAATTTGACTGTGCAGGTATATTTGGTAATTCGGTCCTGTCGAACCATTATTAATACCGTGCAGACACACGTCATTGTGACAACGCGTCGGAGAAATATCCCACGTCGATGATTTAAAAAAAAAATGATAAAGTTTTTATATAAGATTACATGTGTAAAAAATAGAATTTTTCGATCGCGCGATTATCGTGTAAGAGCAAGAGAATTCTATAGTAGAATGTCACGAAGCCTACATCACGTGTGACAATCTGCTATTTAAACAGACATCATTTATGTTTCTAATATGTAGGAGAAATTTTTCTTTTACGCGTTTCCTCGAAAAGTTGTAAATTATTACAGTTATGTGTTATAAAAATGCTTAGACACATCTCGAAGCGGCAAAAGCTGCTCGTTGTTTTACTTTGTAACTAATAATTATTATCGAATTAATAATAATGTAAATTAATATATGATGATAATACATGATTATGAATTAAATTAATTTATCAAAGTTTCTGCTTTATCAATCACTAAACAATGGTAAATATATACATCAATTCTAACACGTATAATCGAGCGCAGTGCGCTGATAATGTTTGAGGCGCTTACAGTCATCCAATCAAGTTTCTCTGTAATATTTAAAAAATATATACTTTTGTTAGCATTAATTGTTATCATTTCTTATTGACGAAAAAATTGCCAAATCGGTTACGTGTTCCGAAGTATCCTTATGAATACAGATGCACTGGACGTCATTAATGCACTAAATTTATACGATTCCATTCTGAAAGGAGCTATCATTTTCCATCCCTCAAGAGATATCGCGTACATTCACATTCGTACGTAATCGCCCAAAAAGAAAGATAAAACAATCATATATTACGACAATAAAAAGTGGACGATATTGACGACACTTCGACAGATTTTGTCGATCCAATTTTTTATTCCAACCCGTTGCCTACAGCGCGTTTCGATCGCGCGTCGAGATGGCGCATAATAAATAATCGTATCTGTCATATTCATCTATCTATCCGGAAAAAAAAGGAAGGGTAGCGGGAGATAAACAACAGCTGTAGCGTCGCCGGCTGTCAATAATTCCGGACGTGCGCGAAAGTACGGAATTTATGTCCCGCCCTTCCTTTTTTTCCCCCTTTTTTTTTTTTTTTTAAATTTTTTTTCAACGCCGCTCGCTCGTCCGTGCGCGTTTCATTATCCGTCCCCGAGAGCTTTTTGTCCGATTGGAAAAGACACGCGATGCGAGTCATTGGACGTCCGACACCATCAACGGTCCCTCCTCTCACCGACGGGAATTTACGGTCGTTTTGCCGCTACACAGCTCCGCTCGTTATAGGCCCCTTCCCTCCCCCTCCCCCTCCCC